>NW_014555716.1:1266399-1299627 GCF_001313825.1 Dinoponera quadriceps
CCCCCAACGTCCCGCCTGGTTTCTCGCTCCCGATGTCGCGAGAGGATGCACGGTTATCTAAATAACCGTGAGGCTCTATCGACCGATACCTTTTCTCCCTTTCTTAGTCGCCCCCTCCTGCCTCTCCAGCCCTCCTCTTCTACCTCGCTCTCTTCCTCGCGACGACGAGATGCGGTACTTCGCACACCGCGTCGCCGGTGGTGGAATGCCTCTTACACACTCCCACGCGCAGCCAATAATCCCCCCCCCCTTCCGGGGAATAATCGGACGGTGCGATCGCGTTAAGCCGCGCTCGATTTTTACGAGCGTCACGAACGCGCGGCATTAGCTTGTCGATCTCAGGCGCGCGTGTGCGCGCGCGCACAGGTCGTTCGCCGATACTCGAATTTACGGAGCCGAAGTCGTTAACTACCGATAGGCGACGCACGAAGGAAACCAATTTTGCCGGAACAGCAAATGTTTGTTGATATAGTGACAGCAAAAAAAAAGAAACATCTGTTAGACAGCAAAAAATTTGTTCGGACAGCAGAAGGAAGTCCTGTTAATTTGTTAATAGTATTGATTGCTCATATATCCAGTAAATAGCGATTAATATTTTTAATAAATATTTCTGCTGTCCAAACGAATTTGTTGTCTAAACAATTTTGTTTGTACCACTGTATTGACAAACATTTGGTGTTCCAGCAAAATTCGTTTTCTCCGTGGAGGATCGAGCGATAGACTCGAGCGCGGTCAGCGCGTTCAGCGTGTTAAATTCGCGGCTGCCGCGCGATTCGGCGGGTTCGATGCCGGCGTGGCGGGATCGAGTTTCGCGTTACACTTTTGTTCAGCATCGATGAAGTTTTAACGCTTTGACGGCCGCGCTGTCACGTGACTCCGCTCTGCTCGGCGGTTATCGCCTTGCGAAGAAATATTTATCGATAATAACGGGGTACGTACGCAGACACACGTAATTCGGGTATTATAGAGGAGTATCTGCACGAAAAGAATTTTGTGGCAGAAGTTACGGGAATTTTGTAACCGAGGAATGTGTCGGAATTCTGCCATGATTTATTAGCCTTCCGCTTCATACGTGCTATTTGTATTTTAGGATTATAGGACTTTAGAATATTTTAGGAAAATGATATAATGGAACACACACACACACACACATACTCAAAATAATCTCTGTTCCCTCATGTGCAAGTAGGGTGAAACTGAACAGAAAAGTCTTATATCATTTTGCAAATAACACAAAAAGTTTCGAGATATCAATGATTGAAAATGACTATATATAGAGGCTTCTTTAATTTATAACTCAACAATTTCCGTATTATTTGCAAAATAGTGGGCGATTTTTTTTGTTCCGAATAGTTTAATCTACAAATATATATATATATATAGAAGGTAGCCCACGTAAGGTGTTATAACCCAAAAGCTCTAAAAATATTGTCGTATCAAAAAGTTGTTTATGAATTCAAAAAGTATCATGTATTCGAGGGCTCTTCCTAACTATGTAAACCAAAATTCTCCTCCGCTCCTTCTTGAAGGGAGACGGAGGATAACTTCGTAATTTCAAATGGAACCTCTTATAAAGTATCACATACTTGGACTCTACGGGGAGAAATAAGTCTAAACTTTATCCGGAACACTCCTTTGAAAAATGCTTCTATCACAAGTTATAAACATGTGCTGGAAAACATAGTAAAATTGAAAAGGATTTATAAGAAGCTGTAATATATTTTTTTTATATAAAGATAGATTTATACGTGCTCATGTATAAGGAGTTTTTTTGTCTCTTTACATATTGTTTAAGCGAGCTATCGAAATATGCACTGAAGAAGATGCGAGTTATCGAAATACTGCACTAAAAAAATACCCACTGAAATTATAATCATTTCATGATTCAACTATGTCTTCTTCTAGTTTAACTCAAATAATATAGTAGCAATATGCATGCAAGATTATTATCATTGACATTACTACAGTAATACTAGAAAAACGGTTCTCCTCTCTGATTATAATCACTTTATAACATTTATTATTTTCTCTTTTATAATATATTTTACCTCTACCGATATCATTCTTTCACTTGTGTATTTATAGTTACAAATGTAAATTTCTTGTCTCAGTGGGAGGCGAGAATTTTTCCGCGTTGAGTGAGGCCGTCAGAATGTTCACCGAGCCAAAATTCACTAATCTCCCTAATCGCTTCCATCGTGTGTGGACATAATACAACACGATATAATGCGTCAAGTTGTCAAAATGATAGATCACCCTTGGAATAATCAACAGTCCAGTCATGATGTGTATGCGTATCCAGTCACGATTGCGAACGATTAAGAAAATTAGAAACTTCGATCTGCTAAATGTTCAGAAGGTTTATCGAAGCCACATGCCCGGAAAATAGCGTATGAGTGATAACGTATTATCGAGACACGTCCCGCTAATAATTATCCGACGATAAGTTCTGCATTCCCCGAACTTGTTGTCGGCCGGACACAAAAGTTACTAGGAGGAACTACTGTGAATTTACGAAAATTTTCATGCCATTTAAACATCTACCGATGTGAAAGCCAAACTCGGAACGAGTTCTGGCATCGTGGACATTAGCCTTAACGGATTAAGACTCTTGTGTAACGATGTCAGTAGTTATCGACCTACCCGTCCATCGTTTCCATGAACGTTAAACTCCTTTCGAGCGACTTCCTTTTTCCTTCCCGTCGCGGATAAAATAAGCAGACGGGATATCGGTGAAATTTCAGTCGACAGTAACTAATATTCGCGATACGGTAAAATTGAAGATAATTGAAGATTACTCAACCCTTTGAGTCCAGAATAGCGTAGAAGTTAATTAATATCATTGAAAACGAAGAAAACGTTGGTGGGATACAACGTGTGTCCCACAGTGAAGGGTTAATTTGAAATTAACAATCGGGGAAATATCGAGGGAGACGAGAGAAGAAGCCGGATTGGAGATCAGACTGGAAAAAGGGGGAGAGAGTAATCGGACGGTGCTGCAGGGGGTGGGTGGGGAGCGCGAAAGACCTCGGAGTCTCGCGAGGACTCCTCGCTTATCAGTCTTATCCACGGGGACGCGAACCCGCCGAAATCCTTCGACGTGATCCTTTAACGATCGTGTTTCCCCGTGTCAGCTGAAACGTAAAACTGCAAAGTTCACCGGATAGCCGATACGAGACGACAACGACGGGAACCTTTGATAGACACCGCGACCTGGAAAACCGGTAGATACCACGAGAGCGCAATAACCGGAAGCCGGCCGACCTTGAGATAAGGGCGCCGGATATTACGGAGACGACGAGGCATCCCGCCTCTCCCTTTCTCGCTCTCTCCTCCTCTCGCCGTCTCTCAACCCTTCCTCTTCTCCTCGGCGTGTACGCGACGTGAACGAAGCAGCCTCGCCGTTGCACTTCGCCGCCGTCGCCTATCTCTCTGCCTCAACACAGCAAACACCCTCAGCGATCCCGCCCCTTCCGCGCCCTTCCCCCCCCCCCCNCCCTCTGTCGTGCCTAACTACTCGCCGGCTAAACTAACGTCGTTACGTCGAAACGATATTAGAAGCGAGCGCCGACGAGCCGCGCTCTCGACCCTCTCCCCCCCTCCCTCCCCCCGCGAACTGTGGACGTACAAATATTATACGATTATTCGGAACGCTGCGAAAACGTTGCTGTGTCGACGACGACGACTACGATGTTCGTGGGAATCTCGTTTGCCGACGCGAAGCGCGCCGAAACCTTCGACGAGAACGGCGCGGTTTCGCGCGGTAAGTCAGAGGAGGGGTGATTTACGTCACCCGCGAGATTTGAGACCGAGAAATTCGCGAGTCGCGAACAGGTGGGGGCGCTAATTGCAGCACGACAATGAGGGTGCATCGAAGAATTCGCGCGGACGTGCGAAAATGTTTATATCGGGTGTGCAAATTCCATGTTTACTTACAAGAAGTCGAGTATAAGTTTAATGTTCGAAATAATTTCCATTATTTTCCACGATTCTACTCCGTCTATCCAGGTAACAAACGCCCTCGCGGAAAAGACTTGGCGATTTTGACTCGATCAAATCATCGATGCTTTTTCGGAGCTCGTCGACTGTTTGAAAATGCGTATCCGCCGGATCATGCTGAACTGAAATAGGTGGTGATCCGACGGGGCTGGATCTGGCGAATAAGCCGCATGAGGGAGAATTTCCCAGCCCAATGTACAGATGAGATCCTTCGTCTCTTTTGCGGTATTTGACAGCGCGTTAGCGTGCAGCGAAATCACCTGTCTAGTTCCATTGCCGGTAAAAGATCTTTTTCCAAGTTTCACGAGTCACAGCACCTCCGCCCAAAGCGGAACAAATCATTTCGGTAGACTAAGCTGCACTTTTATTCAACCGGAGTGCGAAAAGGATGCAGTGCCTCGGATGCTTCTTCTCGAATAACATCGTGATAATTGCTGTTTTCCGAGGTTATGTTAGCAAGGGCATCAATAGGTCTTTAAAACTTAAAAATAAAATGACACGTTAGATTTTGGTGTTTTGTTGCTAAGTCGAAATTATTACAATGACAATATGATAATAACTTTACATACATAATGCTGCTACTATTTTTATAGTTAAAACTATAAACATGGCATAGAATTTGGTGGCTAAAAATAACTACAATTTATCTCAGTTTATTATTTGTAATAAAGCGGTTAATTATAATTGGTAAATATAATTTGTAATTATAATTTGTAAATGTAAAAGTTTGATTGAGAATATTCGCGAGAAATAGTCGACACGTTCCGATTACGAATGGCTAACTAATTAAATTACCTGTTTATAGATTTCCATGTAAATATAGGCAAATAATATCTGCTATTGGGCCTCCTTGCCCGTTTGTTTTGTATAATATTGTTTTGCCATCGTTGCTAACTTTTCGTAGCTAATTCAAACTTGGCGGAAAGGTCAACCGTTTGCTGAGAGTTTATTATTACGGATAAAATGCATTCGCAAGCAAAGTAAGCTTATTAACTGAAATCAAAAGCGCACATCAGCACGTGTAGCTAAGAAAGCAGCAGCCATTCCCAAGTATCCTAACGTATCTACGTGCATACAGATCGGCAAGATAACCTTAACATTTAATGGCACAATAGTAGCTAGAATTCTTTAGCCACTCGCGTCGTGTCGACATATTCCTTCCTTCGTGTCTGTTTATTGTTCATAGAAATCGCAACGGTATCTCGACTATTATTCAGAAATCGTAGTACTTACGAAACATAAAATCACGTGTAGAAAAAGAAGTAATGTTGAATGTATCCTTGTCACTTCTTCGAATCATCAGTAGTCCTGACGAACAAATGCATGGATGTGATATATGTGATGTAAAAAATTCTGGTAATGATTTTAGTTTACGACTTCACTGCGAAGATACATTAGGTGGGAAGTTGAAAAATCGATGTGTACAGATTAAATTAAAACATCTTTACGCACGTAGTTATAACATTTTAGGGTTTCCCAAATTAAACTTAAGAAGTTTATCTAAAAAAATTTACGAATTTAGAATATATTGTATATATATATATACAAAAAAAGATTTATATATATATATATATAAATATTTATAAAAAGATTTATATATATAATATAAATCTTTTCTTTTTACTGTCAATTAAGGCAAAGCAGATATTCTTATAACATTCGACAAGGGAAAAGTAACCAAATATTTCAAATAACAGTTAATGTTACCAAAATTATAGTTATTCTCAGTGCTAATTGTACTTTCGTATTGTTTGAACAAAGGTAAGGTTATTGTAATACTATACTAATAATAATTATAATAACTATAGTAATAACTATAGTAATTTACTATTATATTGATTCGCTACTATAACGGATATAGCAACACACTACTGCAGTAACTACAATAATTTACCGATGTTATAATGACTATATTATAATAACTCATTGATACTATAGTGACTATAATCATTTACTGATTCCACAGTAACGTTTAGTATAAAAATGATTTTCCCGGTCACAACGTTTACACTACATTTGATCATAGTTACAAATACGAAACATCTTTTTCTCGGTGTATAAAGTCAAGTACATCCGAAGAGAAGCCACGGGCGAGATTATTCGAAGTGCCGTGACTCACCCCTTACCGCTAATTAGTCCTCCTCGCGGAACATCGGATATTCAGATACGCCTTCGTACATTTCATACGTAGAGGTATTCATATGTAGATGACGCGCGCTAAAACGTCATTTGTTCCCGGCGGCGAATATTTCCCCGCTAAGTTGAAACAGTTGATAAATCGAGTTTCTGTGGCAACGACATTAGCCGGCTTCTCTGCTGGTGGAACATCTACTACTACTGCGGTATTTCGCTCGCTTCTGCTAATCCTTTCTTTCAGACGCGCGCAAATCGCGCGCTTCCGACCTGACCTCTCGAGAGGTCGTTTTTGGCGCGAGGGGAATCCGCTCAGAATCCGCGAGAATTTCAAACAGCCGTGCGATACACGCCGGATATCAGAAACATTGAGGGGAAGGAGAGGGGGGAGGGGAGAGGTAGACGAATTCGGGACTGTCTGCACGGCGAGCACCGAATCTCCTGGACGTTGGAAATCCCGCGCAATCCCCTGTGAACACACATATTCCATCGGCCGTTCGATTGGTTCTCGCTTGGGCTCGCTTACGCGTTAACCATTAGCGACGCATACACACACACACATACACGCACATAGAAATTGATTAATACTATTCCGCTGCTTTGATCATCTTCGGTGAATTATGAAATTTCCGCTCGCGCGCGAAAGCGGCCGTTTTGCCGAATCCGGCTTTCAACACGAGACTCCTCTCCCCCATCGTCGATGTATTCCGATGTGTGTGTGCGTGCGACACGCTCGAGTGAGTCGCTCTCTTATTTCAACTAATGTGCCTTCATCCGTATATATCAATTTCCCCGGTCGTCACTCGCGATCGCCGCGTCGTTTAATTCAGGGACTCCCTCTCGCGGATGACACACTCGCATAATGTACGGAGCGCCGGTTAACCGTCGGCTTTGCCCGGCCATTTCGCCTCTCTCGCGTGCGTTAATTCACGTGAATGCCCGAGAACGGGCTACCTCGTGTATTAATTTGTATACAGGAATAACAACGCGCGATGTACTCGGATACCTCCGAATTCGTGAGGTCGGTCTCGCTCTGGAGCGATCTTTCGAGTGATTTCTCCAAGAAAATTCATCATTTAACCCGGGGAACAGTCACCCGGGTTCATTTCATACCTCAGCGGCCGGAAAATGAAGCTCACGTCGCAGTGGATTTTTTTTACTCACCGGCAACCAATGTGTACCTTTCGTTTGGACACTTAAAGACGTAACCTGTGCAACAAGAATAGGCTGTGATTCGTCTTATTCGTAGTATAAGCTTGTAAAAACACGTCGGAGGCGCTGTGAGCGCGATTTTTTTTCCATTGATCGTGAGTCATTAGGAATACAAATATACGAAAGAAAATGGCACGCAGTCACGGAGGAGAGAGCGCACGACGAGAGGTAATTTATTCAGCGTGATATAAAGGTCACGTGTCTAATTCTTAAAAATGCACACAGTGTGTGCACCGTAATCGCACGTTAAGGCGCGATATTATTAAACTTTATATTAATCCTTACGTAACGATGCATTAAAATGCCGGCGAGCACGAGGACTAAAGGTCAGTCTTGAATAATTCAGGATTATCGGGTCCAGTGAGAGCATCATCGAGCATCCTTTGCGAATTCGCGCGCGCGTGAACGTTCGTTTTTCAACTCGTGACGCGCGCGATTCACACGTTCGCGGGAACGTTCGTCCGAGTCGTCGTCATGCATCATCGACGACGCCATAAGTCGGACATCGCGTACCTGCACAAACACACACACACACACACACATACACACATGTGTGGGCGCGCGTTTGCACGTAGGACCCTTCGAAATTCAATTCTGCGACTTCGCGCACTCCGCTCGGTCCCGCGATACCCAGCCGTCCTCCGGGGAATTAAATTTCCATCCGCTTCGATCGTTGTCAGAGAGGTCAGAGGCCGACTATCTCACGTGCACGAGAGCGAGAGAGAAAGAGAGCGAGCGTAGTAACGCGCGCACCTGGCCGATCGCGGATTATTATTTGGCGGTTGACCGCTCGCGGACGAACTGACCGTCCCATCCGGGCGCAATATTGAGATGTAACCGAATCACCTTTTCCATCCCGCCGTTCGGTCCGAACGCCGCCGCGAGAAGCACGTGAAATTTCGCGCGCGAAAGATCGCGCCCGAATTCCGACGTCGTCGTTCCCTCGAGGAATGCCGAGGCTGCACTGAGAAAAGATTCCTGACGTTTGCAACTATAGTCGTGCAAGCGAGAGGACTTTCATCGGAAGAACCATGTTTCTACTAAGTTTTACTATGGTGTCGGTGATAATAATCTTATTCACATATTGCTGCACAGAAAAATACATACTGCCTTTAACCTGGGGGGAATAATCACCTTATTCTTTTTCATACGTAAACGATCACCTGGGATCATTAAGACCCGAATTAAAAACCGTTATTATTATGAAAATATAGCATATTGTCGATTACTCTATTTATTATTGTTTAAAGACATTGCAAATATAGATTTACTTGTTATTTTTTGAAAAAGGAAAATGAGGGGAAACCGAAAAGATATTTAAGAATTGGTATAAACACATTGAGTGTCTTATTATGACAATATTTCTAATAAATAACGATATAAATTTAAAAAGTCCTGTTTTATTGCCTTTTTTCCGTGGAATAAGGTATTTAAAGGTTCGTGAAAATAATTATTAAAATAGATTGAAAATATATTAAATAACATTCATTTTATAAGGATGTAAAGTGAGGCTAAATCACGGTCATACAAAGTTACTAGTACTGATTCAGGATTGTAAGAAACTATTTTCATATTTCTTCATTGAATTACATAAATGTGTAACATGATAAATATTTTTAAACAAAAAATTCGAAATTTTTAAGAATATAGATATTTTTTATGTTTAACATTAAATAATAAGTATAATTTAAGATATTCATTTCATTTATAATAAATGTTAATGTTAACTATGTAAGTTAATTATAAATAACAAATATAAATATTAGATGTTTAATAATAGAACCATTGCCTATTTCTCTGGGCATTTTTATCGGTCAGTGTCGGATGTAATATAAATATTGCTCAATGTTTACCGAGTATAGGTAACTTCATTCGAACTTATTATCTTATTATCTTATTAACTTATTATCATCTAAAGTTTTCACTCAAACAAATAATATTTCGCAAAAGTATATGTTGTTTCTGTGAAGCAGATTTCAGTCAAACAAATGGAAATACTGAAACTAAAGAAGGATCTTTTTCTCGGTGCGCCAAATAAATATTTTTTTTACTTTTTAGATACTTTCTCTCTTAGTATACTACCGGTTTTTAGTTTAAAACCAGAGGGAAATACAGTTGGAAATGTAGTGTGAGGCCGAAAATTGCTATAATTTTAGTGGAATTTCTCTCGAACAAAGTGTGCATACATATTGCGTATATTGCGCCGATAACGATCGCGCGACACGGTGCTGCTCTCGAAATTAGGAGCGTCCTTTTACCCGCGACTATTTTCTAACGACTATTAATTGTCGGGTAATACGAGTGGGAGCCGCGTTATCGCCATCTTTCCCTATATAACCGCGCGCGATAACCGATATAACATGCGCGCGCGCGCATTCAACTCGCTTGCCCGCTCGCGTACGCTCGAGCAGCACGCACACGACGGGACGTGCGGACAAGTGGACGGATGGACGTGCATGGACCGGGCACGGACGGAGCCATAAAGCGGCGAATTGGCGGACGTCCAAAAGTTGCATAAACTATGCAACAGTGAGCGCGAATAATATCTCGGAATCGCGGTGGAAAAAAGAAAGGGAAAGGAAAAAAAAACAGGAACGACGACTACACGTCAGAACGAACGTCGCGACGAACGTATATATGGCGGGGCGATAAATTTTTACGACCCGCACGCGCGCGCACACTCGCGGGCGCGCGTATCGCGAACGATTTCATCGCTCATTCGCGACCGAAAACAAATCGCTCGTATCTACCGTCGCGCGGTTTATGCGGGCAACTCTCTCTTTTTTCTCTCCCTCCCTCTCTCTCTTTCTCTCTTCACTCACCTCTTCGTTCTTTTTTTGCCGTTTCAATTGTTATCCGCCACACGGTATAATTCCTTCCCACGCGCGCTCGTTTTAGAGAGAGAGTGAGAGGGTAGGGGGAGAGGGAGAGATTCGATACAGCACGTTTCTTCTTCCCTATTTCCGGTTCTTTTTTCCTCTGCGCATCCATCCGGGTTTACCAGATTGGGGGTTTTCTTTCCTCAAAGTGGGGAAATTTTACGTTAATGGAGGAAATTTGTGAAACGAAAAATTTTGAGGAAAATTTTAGACATGAGGACTTTTTTAAGCGAGGGTGGGTCATGATAAGGGCTGTTCTAATTTCGCTGCCAGTGCTGAAAATCTACAGTGTGCATTGGACTTGAATTGATCCCGGTGAGTAAGTTCTCTGTTTTTTACGTATTGCATTTTTGTGGATCGCCGGTCGATATAACACGATATTGTCGAATGTGATTTCTTTCATTTCTCCCTGCCCCATTCCTCAACTTTCTTCCAAATCTAGGAAATCTCGGGAAAATTCATGAAAGATTTGGGGAAAAATCCGGTTTGAACCATCCGGCAGGCAACCCCGGCGCGATCGGAGGCGACGGCTCTTTACGACGTCGCGAGCCGCTCGAGCGATTGTTCCGCAAGCCGACGTCCGGGTCCGCATACGTGAGAGCGGCCATTTATTCGCGCGCGCACTTTCATAACGCGGCATTTCCTTCGGCGCGCGTATCAATTATTCTATCGCGCATTATTAATGCCGCGTTATTGCTCGCCCGCGGCCCAATTATTCTCCGCGATCGGCCGGCGGAATTTACGATTCTCTCTCGCATTCCTCCGCCGAGCGGGGGAATAAATCGGGCCCGCTTTCAGCTTTCTCATTTCTCTAATCGCACGCGCGAGGCGCATGTTAATGACACTCGCGCATGTACGCGCTGAGTTCCGACCGGTTGTGTCGCCGAATGATAAGATCCCGGCTCTTTCGAGTCCGCCGTGCGTGTCGGCGCGGATCGATGAGATCGACGGGATTTATCGGAGATTTTCCGGAGACCTCCGCGCGAGGTTCTCTCGTTTTCGCGTCGCCGTCTCGCACTGAGGAGGAAGTTGCTGGTATTTGTAACGATTGTCACATGAGTGAGAGAACTGTGGTCGGAAGTACGTGTTTTTCTAATAAGCGTTATCACTGTGTCATTGATAACCTTGTGTGCGTATCGCTACTATTTCTTCGGCTTAAAGCCAGGAACTAACGTAAGATAGCAAAAGCGGTTCACACAATTTCAATTCTAATAATATAATTTACTCCCACTTTGTGGTCATAATGATGAATTAAATTTCCTTTCCGCTTCAGCATCAAAATAGATTGTTCAAGGTAGAATTACAATTAAATCCGCGCAATTAAAGTTTGTGTGTGTGTGTGTGTGTGTGTGTGTGTGTGTGAAGTTAACAAGTGTTGGGTCGTAAGAAAAAAAACCTTATAAATTTATTAGACTAAGTAAGTACAATGATCCTCAAGTAGTATCCAAATTTTCGACTCGGGCCGTAACACGCGAATATTCATATTAATGAACACGTTTTTCGCCGCACCACGCGAGCGTAATTACGTAGAGCGATGCGCGCGGAGAACCGTAAATAACGTCTCGTTACATATTTAGCGGCGGCCGCGGAATAAGGCTAATCAGCTTTCCCCGCAAGAAAGTCGTCGCATAACAATCCACGGTGGAGCGGACCTTTTTTCCTCCCTTTCAGCGGGAAAAGGCATCCGACCGAGTGCAGGTTGCGTAATCACGCCATCGTGATTCTCCAGAAAGATATATCCCATTCGGAAGCACCGATCGTCCAGGAGCTCTTTCTCTCTCTCTTTCTCTCTCTCTCTCTTTGAGAATATTATGATGCAATTTCGTAGGACTACAAGCATACAGAAAAGCCTGTTTTATAAAGGTGTAAAAATGAACAATGCTCTTCCGATAGAAATAAAACAGTGCGAAAGGATAGAACGGTTTAATCGAAAATTAAAAGATTATATTGTAACTAGGTTATAAGGCAATTAATGTAAAACAAAATAGCTGATAAAGCTAAATAAATATCATTCATTCATTCATTCTCTCTCTCTCTCTCTCGCATGATTTCGTAATATTATATTTAACGGCGACGTACGAGTCGTCGTCGTCTATATAAATTTCCACTGATTACCGCGCGCTCTAATAATTCCGCTCGCTAAGCGGAATCCGTAGTCCCGCGAATTTCGCGAATTTCCAGTTGCAGACAGTGCGGGACGGAATGTCCCGGGCGCCGAAAATGAAGTCGAGTTAAATTCCCCGTCGCTGGCGTCTGCACCGACATTTTCCCGGCGTCCTATCGCGCCGAGGGCTGAATTTTTGAGGATACCGAATTTCTATCCCGGCGCGCGCGCGATTCCCCGCTCTCTCGCGGTAAATCTACTAGGCGCGCGCGCGTGCGAGATAGAGAATCGTCCGTCGAGCTAAAAGTGTCCACTTTTTAAGAGCCGGCGCGCGTGACGAGAAAGACGTGATTTTCGCAGGACTTATCGCGCGTTTCCGCGCTAATTTTATGTTTTGCTGCAGTGAAAATGGAGTACGGCGCGACGACGGTACGAATACCGGCGAGTGTAATTTCACCTCATGTGAAGTAATTAACTGCCCCTTTTTTTTATGATAATGCGCCCGGTTCTCCTGATAATTGCGCGGTTACGTGTCAATTATTTGCTCGGTCCAACGACCGCCCGCTAGTAATTTCGTTGGTCTTAATGTTCCTCTTCCAGTTAATTTTCCAGCCGGTCTTTCAGTCGGTCTTAATTTCTCAACGAAAGAAAGAGGATCAATACATGGCCGTTTTTGTGCCCCCTTTCGATTTCCATTAAACCATTTTCTTTTTTGTATTGTACGGTCATTAGGAATGTCAAAAATAATTATTACATGAGAAAAATTCAATCAGACATTGTACGACGAGTAAGATAGAATTCCTTCTAATCGAATGATCGCTTCGAAGAATTGCCGCGAGAACGTTAATGTTGTTACATAAATCGAATTTTTCTCGACGTCAACACCGAATATTTCCGTCCGGCGAATAAGCGGCAATTACCCGTTGCGATGTTGTCGGTACGTCGTTTATTCGCGGTTGTGTTTGCTCTATCGGTTTCAATACTCGGGACAATACGGCGAGCCCCGTTCGAAACTTCTAATTACTCGTCGGAACGCCGCGTGCCGGTAATACCTTGAATGAGTTGTTCTGAACGCGCGTAATGCTAATCGACGCAGAGCTCACGCAACCGCAATACGCAATAACCGCGAAACGCAACGACGGAATGGCGGAATATCGCGACCGTAATATACCGTAAGTGCAACGTGCATTAATATCCTCTGCGTAAGCCATTACTCTATCGTGTCACGTCACCGTCTTTATTCTCTCTTCACACACACACATCCGTCGTGGGTGATAATACACTCTGGCGATAAATATATCCCGCGAACGATCGGTCGATATTCGCGAAACCAGACGTGCATCGTGAAATATCATCGCTCCTCGTGCGAGTTTCGCGGAAAACGGGGAAAACTTAAGGCGCTCGGGGAGAACGCGCACTCAGAGAAAGGTCTCGCCAGATTTGCTTTGTTTCCATTTGTTTGACTAGAATTTGTCTCATGGAAACAGCATACACTCTGCGGAATATTGTTTGTCTCAGTGAAAATTTTATCGTCCCGTTCAAGGAGACTCTGTTATTTAACAGAGAGAACGCTGCTGTTTGAAGCGATATCTTTCGACCGAATAAAATATCATTCGGTTGCGATAAATATGTAAAGCGAGACGAATAAGTTCGTTGTGAGATAATTATTTTGCGTTTCGAACAAATTTCTTTTATCTCAGGTAAAGACACGTATTCGTTGAAGGGTCTGACGATCGTGCTTATCGATCGAAGCGTTAATTCCTTCGGAGCGTGTCGATGATGAAATTTGTATCTGGATGCGAGAAAATTGATTAAATTCGAGTAAATCCTTTTC
The DNA here is from genome assembly GCF_001313825.1 of Dinoponera quadriceps. Taxonomy (NCBI): domain Eukaryota; kingdom Metazoa; phylum Arthropoda; class Insecta; order Hymenoptera; family Formicidae; genus Dinoponera; species Dinoponera quadriceps. The sequence continues at coordinate 1,280,561 of NW_014555716.1, forward strand.
TTAGTGAGTCTAGAATCAGGACAAACATACTCCGTAAGCGGGAACTCGCGCTTCTTTTTCAGCGAATAAACTCGTTACATTTTTTTTCTACGGAATTTCAATCGGGAATCTTTCCATTCATCTACCAATTACTGAATTCAACAGAATACAAATAAGACAAATGATTAGAGTAAAAAAGAAAATATTTAAAACACTTCGAAAATATTCACACTTTTTAACTATTTCACGGCAAATCGTCCTTCCTCCCCTCCTCCTCCCCCGCTCCCATCTAACTTTTCCCGTGGCGAAACGAACGCGCGTGGACGCATCGGCCGGCTCGATCGGCTCGATAACGACGAATGTGACGCGATAACGCGAGATCGCGGCGGCAGCAACGGGTGGAGGGAGGGAGGGGACGAGGAAAATACCGCGAAAAGCGGGCAAAGGCCGCTACAGCCGCGCTCGAGAGAGGCTCCCGCATATATTTGCGCCGATAACAGCGATAATAGCGACGATACTCCCTGTGCGTTAATGGAGCCGCGTAACAATGATAACAAAACAACGCCGCAGCTACTACTAGAAAATAACGCAACCACCGTTAGGGGGGCAGGTGGGGGGTAGCTGAGGGGTCGCTGGCGAGACTGATATTTGCGCGCGCGGCCCCCGGGCGACTATGACCGCAGCGCGGAGGCCGACAGCGGCGCGCACAGGTGCGGACGCGCCGCGGTATTTATGCGCGACTCCGTGGTGCGACGGCGGCGGCGGTATCCGGCCGGTGATCAAATTGATGTTTATTCAAGTGGGCGCCATGTAAGCGACAGCTACGGGGTTGCGTATGTGTAATATTCGCGGCGTTGAGGGGAGACAGAGGGAGAGAGAGAGAGAGAGATACAGGGTGACCATTGGGATCGTGTTTAAAGTAAACGATTATATATTAGGTGTACGAATGAATTCGGTGCCTATGCATTTGATGTCCTGCAACTCGGGTCCAAATTTAGATTTTTTTCATTACAATTTTTCATTTATATATAAAATTATATATAAAGTTTCGAGTTATCAATGATTGAAAATGGCCATTTATAGAAGTTTTTTTAATTAATAATAATATATATATATATATTATATTGTTATTAATATATATTTGTTATATATAATATATTTTGTTATAATATATATATTATATTATTATTAATTAAAGAGACTTCTTTAAATGGCCGTTTTCAATCATTGATAACTCGAAATTATGCGTGTTATTTGCAAAAACGGTATGAGACTTTTCTGCTCATTTCACCCGTTTCACTTGCTCACCACGGGAACCAAGATTAGTTTGGGACATTCTGTATAGTCATATATGGGCAAATTGCACACGTGATCTTCTTTTCCCGGATATTGCGGGTAAGTTTTCCTTTAATTGGTGGCACATGCTTGGTCAGAGAAAGATAAGTGGAGAAAGTGGGGAGAGAGATAGAGATAGATAGAGAGACAGTGAGGGAGAGAGAGAGAGAGAGATTCTCGTCTGTCAGATGCGCACACCGTCTGTCCCTCGCCAGACGCGCGACATGCTGAATTATGACGCACGATACATGGACAGATAGATAGATATAGGTAGATAGATGGATAGATAGATATAGATAGATGCGTTGGTAGCGTCACAGGCGCAACGTATCCACGTTAGCCGCGTCGTCGCCCTCCGGGGGGAGGGTCGCGCCCTTATACGCCCAGACGTCAATTTCGCGCGCAGCGACATGAAACGGGCCTTCGGGGAAATAGGCATATTGTCCGCAAACTTTACATCCCCCGGGGAGTCACGCTCGCCGGCCGGCGGCGGCGTGGCCGAGTAACGTCGAGCGGGCGGGTGAACGCCGGATGACCGGCGACGTCATTAACCTTTGCCGCTGCTGTTGCCGTCGTTGTCGCCGTCGTTGTCGTCGCGATACACGTATCGATTGCGCGAATTTGTCGGCTGCCACGCGACACAAAGTGAACGGTGACGTCGTTAACCTTCGCCCTGCGGCACGCACGTGCGCGTCTTGATTACTTAGTCCGTTCAGTTATGTTCGTTATTCCCAGCGACGCGACAAAGGACGTCGTCGTCCCGAGATGACGGCGGTCGACGATATGTCGTGCGACGTCAGAGTTGCTCCGTGGAGAGTGCAAGATTACGACGTCCACATGGGTAATTTATATTATATATCGCCCATGTGACGTTTACGCGGATTTTGTTTTACGCAGACAATGTAAACTATGTGAAATATTTGTAAATTATATAGCAGTGCGAAGAAAGGAAAGATAAATTGTCAATGCAAATTAGTTTGACCCGAGAATAGTCACCCTTTTTTTTTTTTGCGTAAACGATCACCTGGGGTCATTTAGACCGCACATTTAAAAACCACTGTTATTGACAAAATACAGCGTATTATCGATTGATCTCTGATTTATCATTATTTAGGGGCATTATAAATATGGATTTACTCGCTATTTTCTTGAAAAAATGAGGGGAGACCAAGAAAAATTTAAGAATCGGAATAAGCACATCAAATGGCTTATTATGACGGTTTTTCTATTAAATGAAGATATCAATATAAAAAACGTTCTTTTACGGCCATTTTTAGACGAATCACAGCCTGTTCTTGTTGCACTGGTTAGGTCTCTAAATGTCCAAATGTAAGGTACACATTGCTTCCCGATCGGTAAAAATATGTCACCGTGAGTTTCATTTTTCCGAACGTTGGGGTATGAAATGACCCCGGGTGACTGTTCCTGAGCGGAACAATCAATGTGACTGACGTTAATTCTAAAACACACCCCCGTTGAGAACGAAGGGAGAGGGAAGAATCGTATGGAACCCGCGAACGAGGGTTAATCACGGGATTCGTGTGCGCGCGAATCCGCGTGTTTGTCGCTTTCGTTCGTGAAAAAAAGGGAAAAAAAGAGTGCGGCTGCACGAACCGGCGAGCGAAGCAACGAACGAGCGAGCGATGTGGTCGCGTCGATGTGGGGCGAACGAATGCTGCGGTGCCCTCCAACGCAAAACGTGCCGATCCGCTGAAAGCGCAAATAAACATTACAACCCGGCGATAAATCTGACTGTTTGTAAATGTAACGCGACACTTGGGCGCGCGCCGGTCGCGTGGCTGGCGCGCGCGCGCTCGCCTCGGCCCCTTTGGCGTCTTTCCAATCTCGATAATCTGATCGCGCGATCATTATTACGAGGCCGTTATTGGCCTCGTTATTTAGCGCCCACTAAATCCGCAGGAAGCCGCAGTCCGTTTCCTCCGCCATTCCACCGCTGAAAGCCGGAGAGCCGAGAAGGCTCCCCAATTGCTCTGCGGGATTGTTTCCCGCGTGGAAGGGAGGATTCTTTCTTTTCTTTCTTTTTTTAGCAGGCCCGGGGAATACGGTAAGTAAAGCCGAAGGAATAACTTGGACGATTTGCGATAAATCGCGCTCGTTTGCGTGATCACTCGATTGATAAATCTCGATGTCGCCTGATTAATGGACCCCCGAATGCTTCGATTGGTTTGGTGATGAGTGTATTGATCTCCTTTAAGTTACGTGATTTATTGCACTGGGGAAAAAAATTTTGCTATTTGCAACTTTATATTAATTATTATTAACTATTGTTAACTAACTTTTGTTAACTGTACATCGTATTCTTGATATTTGCGACTATAGTCGCACAAGTGAAAGGATTATAGTGAGTAGAACTATTTTTATACTAAGCTTTGCTGTAGTGTCAGCAATAATAACTTGACACGTATATTGCTGCTATCACACGGAGAAAATAAAGTTTGCTAGAACGGCAAATGCTTGTCAATATAGTGACGGTAAAAGAAAATGTGTTCAGACAGCAAAAAGTTTGTTCGGACAGCGGAAAGATTTGTTTGAAGAGTATTCATTGCTATTTGCTGGATATGTGGATAATTAATACTGTTAAGAAATCTTTCTGCTGTCCAAACAAATTTTTTGCTCTCTAGACAAATTTTCTTTTGCCGTCACTGTATTGAAAAACATTTGTTGTTCCAGGAAAATTTGTCTTCTCCGCGCATATATTTCTTTAGTTGGAACTGGAAGAAAAAATAGCTGAGGCAGAAAACGACAGTAATTTTAGTAGGATTTCTCTTAGTGTAATATACAAAGGCCGGTTTGCGGAACCGGTTTTTAAATAATGGAAACGGAACATGTTATAAATTCGTTTTTGGCATAAAATTTGGTGTCTGGTTAAAATAGTTCGTGCACGATGTGACGTTTATGGTTACCGGAAAAATCGTCGATTTTATATCTTGCCGGTCTGGGCGATCGATACGTGAATCCAAGGAAGTTAACACAGTGGCTGCTAAACATACGACATCTGGCAGTTTTGATTTACGAAAAGAATTTTCCGTTTTATACATCAGGTATAAATTAACACGCGTGGACTTGTTTTTATGTGAATATGTTGGGTGTCTGATAAATGTAATTAATTAGCGCATTTAGTAACCCTTTCGGCAATGCTGACACATATGTATATGTTAGATACATTCAATTTTTTTGACTCAAACATTTCTTTTATCGACAGAGACATAACGAGCATCGTTGTAAATTGATATTCTGCGCGAAATATCACGAAAAAAAGGAAAAGAAGAAAAACTCGTCATATACTGTGACAGATGTTATATTCGTTACTTTTCAATTAAATCAGTTTCAAACAATGCACGAAAGAAGAACGATGAGACTTAAATGCAAACTACATATTCATAATATACTGGCATGTATATACGAAAATCAGTGCATTAATATATGCGACCCAAATTTTTTCTGATTTACAACAGAAATCCCTGAAAAAATGTTGAAATAACACGCCGATTTTGGAACGATGTCACTGGAACAAATTTCAGTTTATCAGTGTTGCTCTCCGTGGCGATCAGCGTGTCGAATTTTCAGATCCGCTGCGGGGAATCTTAAAATTGCGCGGGGGAGTCTCGCGCGAAATCGCGGCAATCGGGGCAGTCATCGGGCGGGCTAATCGGCGGAGAAAAATTACGAATTTCGCGTATCCGGCGCGATATTTCCACGCGAACGCAAATGTTTCCCGTGCTGAGTATTTCTCGGATTTTGCTCAGTTGTTTCTCCGCGCCGGGATCAAATCAAATCGGCGAGAGAGAACATCTCGGAGGGAGAATAGACTAAACATTAACGTTTACGCGCGCGTCGCCCAGCGTTTCCAAGTTGAGCGGGGCTTAATCATCGAGATGGGTCGCAAGAACGAGTCAATAACGTGTTCGTGTTACGAGGCAAATTGAAGACTCCAGAAACACACACACACACACACACACACGTACACGTAACATTCGCAACATCTCAGTTTGCTTCATTTTTCGAGCATTGTTTGTTAAGAGAAACGAGTCGAATAACGTGGAATGTTCTTCGGGGCTCTCTCTTTCTCTCTCTCTCTCTCTCTCTAACGAGCGACAAGCAGCACCTCTCGAGCAAGCTACTTGTCGACGAAAGATGAAAATCTTTTTCAGGTGAGAACTGAAACGTCGACGCGCGAAAGACCGGATAAGCGACGCACGCGCGTTACGTTATATTACCGTCTCTATAAAAAGTGAGGGCGCAATGAATACGGCAGGGCCGGCAGGGCTGGAGAGGATTTTTACTCACTGATCGGCGTGCGAAGGAGGTCGGCGAAGCTCGGCTCCGAGAACGGCCGCGCGATGAAGCCGAAAGCGCATGTTCGGAGATTTATGCTAAGAAAAATTCACGTTACGATAACTGAATCTCAGACGAATTTCAGTCGTTTAAATTCAGATTGTTGAAATTTCAACGGATCTAAATTCGAATTGAAACTCGCACGAACCGCGATCGAGTCGAATCGAAGAAGAAAAATTCAGTCATGTCGACGAGCCTGATGTACGCGGGAAAAAATTAATCTTAAGTCAAGAATAGATATTTTCATATATAAACAAGAATATTATAATCTTCTTAGGAGATTTTCAGTCTTGAATTGAATTCAAGTAATATTTGCGCTAATATAAATTCAACCGAATCAAGACTAAAAGTCTTCTAAGATGATTACGAGATTCTTGCTTATTTTGAGGATATCTATTCTTGATTTAAGATTAATTTTTTTTTTCCGTGTAGGAACTGCAACTGCAGAATTGTGGTTAATACCAAGAGAGTGAAATGAAACCGAAATGTAATTGTATGCGTGATACACAGGTTCTTTCATCTACTAAACTGGTTGTTCTAACTGCATAATACAAATAATTCTACCCCTGGTCGGGAGGTTATAGCACATTCCATACCTCGCGTAACCACGCTGAACTTCTCGTATTCAGTCGCCGTTTGATATTTCAGCTCTGAAGCACGCGAAATATAATCTTAAAAATACAATATATAAAGTCTCCCGAGATATCTAATCAAATGAAAAGCGAAAAACAAATAAAAGCCTAATAACAATACATTAATTAAATAAGACGCTAATGCCGGAGTGATACGTGGATGATTTTACAAATCATTTTACAAATTTGAAAAAATAATATCTCACATTTATGAATTTTCTTCTTAAATCTAACGAACATTTATTTAAATTGGAAAGAAATATATTTAACAAAATATATTTCTTTCCAAATTTAACAAAATATATTTCTTTCATTTGAAGAATTATATTTCTCAATATAAATAAATATTTTTAAGTTGAATGTCTGCTGGAGGCGTCGATTTTGAAAATTTGATCGATCGCCGCGAGATCGAGGCGTTCTCGATCGCGTAACGCACTTTCTACACCCCGCCTTCCTCGATCTCTCGAATAAAGAGCAAACGATCGGGATTGCAAGCGCTTATAATAAACACCGGGGGTGACGGGGGAGGGAGGGTGGTAATTACTTACGGTCTAACTATAATCACGCGCGAAACACGAGCGGAAAATACGCGTTGTCGGCACGCACGCGCACGCGCATGACGTTAAAGTGATTTTTCGACGTTTATGCGAGTCGGTCGCGGAAATTAACGGGACTTATTATGTTACAAAGTGCCGCATTGTAAAGCGCGCACGGTCTCGCATTGTGTTGTGGCAAACAGCCGCATCAGCGCGTTAAGTTGCAGCCGTTGTTGTGCAACGCGACGCGGTCTGTAATGCACACTGAGAGGAAAAAGTACTTAAAAACTTATTTGCGAGATATAAGGTTTACTGCACACAAATGAGGTTCACTTCCGCGAAATAAACTTTATACTTCATGAATAAATTTTTCAATGTTATCTTCTCAGCACACGATTCGCACTGATAGAAAATGATTCGACTAGTTTTGCCGCCCATATTTAATAGTAGTTTAATAGTAGTAACATACATGTAAAGTTACAACAACGACATACGAGGAAAAGTTTTGCTGGAACAACAAAAGTTTGTCAATACAGCAAAGAAAAAAATCTGTTTAGACAGCAAAGAGTGTGTTTGGACGGCAGAAAGATTCGTTAAGAGTATTGATTGTTAATATATCCGGCAAATAGAAATTAATGCTCCCAACAAATCTTTCTGCTGTACCAAACAAATTCTTTGCTGTCTGAACAAATTTTTTTCTATCGTCACTATATTGACAAACATTTGCTGTTCCAGCAAGATTTGTTTTCTCCGTGCACTACAGTAACATTATAGTTTATTAGAAAAATGTTTTTATGGCTAAAGAATTTTGGTATCAAAAGTAACTAATAATTTTCACGTAATTTTCTATCAGTACAGGTATCGCGGAAACGCGAAAGCGAAAAGGAGAGAAAGAGAGAAAGGGAATGAGTGAGCGCGTTGCATTTAATATTTCAACTGCTTCGGCGAACGTGCGAGAATAGATTCGACCGTGTCTGCAGCGCGTTTCGGTTCATTGAAGGAAATTAATTCGACGTGGCCAAACTGAAAACGAACCGACATTGGATTTTTCCTATAAATATCATACATCTATACCAAGAAAAATTTCACTGAAGTTATATCATAATCATAAGTCATTTTTCAGCTTTGCCTATACCTTTTTGAGATTTTAATCCAAAAAATAATAGTAACGATATGTAAGGTATTATTATTACCAACACAATAATAACACTTATTAGAAGAATAGTTCTGCCTCGAATCGAAATTTTGCTGCTATTTTGATACTCTTAAATACAATTTACGTCTACTCATGAGAAAAATATTTAAAAAATTTATTTGTGAAATATAAAGTTTATTTCACAGAAGTGAACCTCATTTCTGTGAAATGCATGGATGGCCTATTGATTAGCAAAAAAAAAGAAACCTACTTTGCTGATTGTATGCCAGTCAACTTCTCTCTTGAATTTTTAATACCTGAGATTCTACTGCATGAGATAACCTTTGACATTACACGGGGAGAAAAATATTTCGCACTTGTAACTATAATCATCACAGTTAAAAAGAGTTATAATCTGGGGAAGCGTTTTCTTAAGCAATGTTACTATAGTTTCAGTGATGATAATCTTACACGCATATCGCTACTGTTATTTTTGTGGTTAAAACCCTAAGAAGGATACAGTTGAGGCCGAAAATAACCGTAATACTTCTCAGTATAAAAACAGCGAAAAAACGGAGATTTAAAACATTATCTCAGTCAAAGTAGAACTAAATTATATTATTAGAATTGAATGTGTTTTGCTATGCTGGTTCCTTCTACGTTGTGGAATTAAAAGTTTAACGTAGGGTCAACATTTTAATTCGGATCCTGACTATAAGCTTTTCATTTATACGATTATAGATACAAATAGTAAATATTTTTCTCTCAATTTACGAGCTTCGCTAGAAAACTGACTCGACGACACGAACGAGCGGAGTATTCCGTAATTTGCAATCGATTCTGAGTGAGATTTTTCCTATAAATGTTTTCCTATAAATTTTTCCTATAAATGTTTTCTATAAATGACGCTCCGGAGTCGCGAGAATAAACGCCAGCCTAACTGACATGCTACCGACGTGTCCTTATTTTAAACGCGTCGTCCGTTTGAAACAATTATTGATAGTACCAGTTGATTGATATATCGATTGAAATACTGTGAAAGAACGATGTTTATGACAGACCGAAAATCTAATGTCGCTTTTCGTTGAGTATACTTTGATCTTTATATTTCCGGTGCATCCACGCGACTTCGATTATGAGAGAACTTGTTGCATAAAAAATAATGATCGAATTAATCTTCAATTTTAGTTCCTCCCTCAATTTATATTTATTTCTTAATTTTTGTTCATAGCATAAATTACAAATGTATATATATATATATAAAGTAGAATGGGTGAAACTGAGCAGAAAAGTCTCATACTATTTTGCAAATAACACGTAAAATTTCGAATTATCAATTATTGAAAATGGCTATGTATATTGTATTCTTTCATTAATAACTTAAAAATTTGCTTGTATATGTGTGTATAATTGTTACTTTACGAATTAAAAATGTATAATTTGCGCAAGAGAAATAGAAAATAGTTGTACCGAAGCTCAACCGAAATTCTGAGAGTTCCTTGTGCGCGACCCACCCGCCGCACCCTTCATTTGCATGGCCTTAGGTGTAAATAATTATGACGTTCACCAAGAGAAACGCGGAGACAAGGATTTCCCATCCAGTTGGAGACGACGACGGTGCGCGATACGGTTCGTCAGAGAGAGAGAGAGAGAGAGAGAGAGAAACTTTCCTCTCTCTCTACGTCTCTCGGCTACTGAAAAATTCACGAGTATTTCGTATTCGGTACTTTGTATGGTCGTTTTACAGCCTCGCCGTTCATTCGTAAAGCAAAGTACCGAAGCGGTAGGAATCATATTTACTTTCTCTCTCTCCTTCTCTCTCTTTTGCCCACTCCCCCTTCTTTCTCGCGTCGAAAACTCAGAAGGCCCGACAACGAGGGAGAGAAAGACCTCTCCCATCCTTCCTCATCCCTCACGTTTACCCTAACTCGTGCGCATTTCACGAGAGCATCGCTTAAATTATGTTTACCCGCTAAATGATAGCCCCTCCCCTCTCCACCACTCTCTGATATTCCTCTCTCAACGATTTACGAGCATAAATTGTGGACTCACGACGGCACTTCTCTCTCTTTCTCTCTCTCTCGTAAGCGAGGCGCGCGTCTGCGCGATAAAGCTCGATTACACGCTCGATTACGAGTCACCGAGTAGTCGCGCGACCGCCTTTCCGAGCGAGGACGTCGCTCGTTAGCGCCGAGCGTCGTCCGCGAGCGTTGACCGCGTGCACCACTGTCTTCCTCCCTCATTATCATCCCTCCTTCGCCTCGTTCGCGAGACGTCGCGACGTCTTACCGCGTCGCGGGCGAGAAAATTCCCGGTGAAGTTCCAACGGCGCGCTATTTCGGTGTTGGCGCGATAAACCCTCGAGGACTCACACGTGGCGTTGCTTGGATGAAGAACGCCCTTGACGCGCGCTCCGCCGCTCTCTTCCGCTCTTCTCTCTCTCTCTCTCTCTCTCTGTCGGACATTTATCACCCGGCTTTTCGACTCGCGCGCTCGCCGGTGTCTGCTTTTCCTTTCGCCAGACGCACTTCTAATGTGTTTACACACTCGCGTCGACACGTCCGTGCGGACATCCGAGACCTTCGTCTCTTCCTCTTCTCGGATCGTCGTCGTCCTCGGGGACAGTCCCGGACTGCTGATGTTGCTTTTCCTTGCTTCTAGGAAAGAATGCTCGGTATTCGTAACCGTAATTGTACAAGTGAGACAATTATAGTCACTTCGATAGTAACTATGTCTAGTAATCAGGGATCTAGGAACCAGGGTCGAATGAAAATGTCGGCCCGGTTCCGGGCCGCTAAAATATTTAATAAAGGTTCCGGTTTTTCGATTCCGGTTTTACGGACAACGAGATTACCCGTCTTGTGAATTATGGTCTGTTCTTTCGGTTCCAGTTCTTTAAACTTGTTTCTTTACTGAAATTTTTATTGAATTATAATTGTATTATATATATATGTACATATATATATTGTATTTTACTGGATTCACTGGTTAAAATACAATCTTTCCTGCTGTTAAATTCCCCGACTTTCGCTGTAGCGTGCACTGAGAAAAGGGATTTGATAATAATTACTGAAATTTGGCGAATATTTGCCGACCAAATATTTGATTACTGCGACCAAATAATTTAGTTCCGTGTAATAAATATATAATATACAGAATTATAGTACTGCATATACAGTATGTAAAACCAAATAATTTGGTTGCAATAATCAAATGTTTCGTCTGCAAATATTTACCAAATTCTAGTATTCGTTACCGAATCCTCTTTTCAGCGTGCGGTGATGGATGGACGCACATCACTACAAAACACACGTTGCTGCGCGGCGCAAGGTAAATAGTTTCATAATATCAGAGACACTCGGATTCTGGTACAATGTTTAAGCTCTCATTCGAGATCTCGCGCAAGTCTCTGGCACGTCAGGTTCGTCAGATGCGTTGAGAATCTCATTTAATTGAATTAAGTAAATCTTCTTGTTTGGATGTGGGCGAACAAATTTTTCGATTATAAGAACCAAGGTTTAGGTCTCTGAACCGAAGGTTTGATTCTTTGAAACCTCTGAAACTTCGGAGAAGCAAACCTTCGGTTTAGACAACCAAACTTTGGTTGTTACAACCAAAAAATGTTTTCACCTCGTATACAAACGAGAATTTCGTTGATTCAACTAAAATGGGTTTCTCGGTGTGTGATTTATCCTAAATTGTCGAAAACGCCTTCTTCAAGGTTTTCGACTCCATTTCTCTCGAAAACGTGACGTAATAGGCAAATTCTAACAGTCGGCGTCGTTTTCAGCGAGCAAAAATCCACGGGGAACCGCTATTCCTTGTCAGGAAACTTTCATGATGTCGACCGGGTGTGATTCGACGGCTCGATCGCGGGGGTTGCGCGAATTTTGCGAGCGTTGCGACAAAATCGCGGATACATAAACGGGCGCGCGCGTGCAATTAAATAAATCCGGCCGCCGGACCGACGAGCGTTCAGGTATTACATCTCGCGCTACTGTTTCGCACCGTTAAATCAGAATGGCGCGTATAATTATTTATCCGGGCGACAAACTCGTCGGCGAGTGATCGAACTCGGATTAAAAGTGCGCACCGCCGGTCTTCGTTAGCGCCGCCGCCGGCGGAGGGGGATGGAAGGAAGGAGGATGGAAAAGAGACGATGGTGAAGAATGAAAAATGAAGAAAGAGGGGGTGGGGGGGAAACGAAAATACCAGCGCACCGAAGCAGCGTTCGAAACTTCCGACGACGATTTTTCATCGTCGCCAAAGCCAGTTTAAGCCGAGGGAGGCCCTCTTGACGGATAAACACACTCGCGATCCGCGACAGCGTTTGCCGAAGTTGCAAACAGGAAGCCCGTCCGATCCCGATCAGAAACGAAGTTTCGGGATTGCGCTGTCAATTGCCGGAGCATGTCTAAACGTTTCGCGAACCTCTCTCTCGAAGGCCTCGAAGCGGCCCGCGAGTGAAAATTACTATAATTTTCTTCTATCGCCTCTGTGCGCGCGCTCCTCCTCGGGAGCAGTCGCGGATACAATCGAGTCTCAATTAACGCACGCCCGTCTTAATCTGCGGGGAAATAAGAATTCGACGTAGCGGGGAACGTAACCGCGAGGAACGCGCACCCGGGAATCGACAATTCGTAGCGCGAATTATCTCACCGTTCTCGCACACTGAAAGAAAAAAAGATCGGTGATACTTGCCAAATACGTTCAGTCGGGGATTTCGAATGTTTGGTAACCGGCTGTGAAATTGGATATTAATTGTCGAGTATTCGGTTGACCCGCATTATGAACGACTTTTGTCCGCAGTCGAATCAACTAAATAAAACAGCAATTGCTACCGAATATTCAACGTCTGTTGTTGTTAAATGTTGGATAGTTATTATTAGATATTTGGTAGGTATCACAAAATCATTCACTTCCATTTTTATGAAATATGGTAACTGTTAGTAAATATCTTCTCTCTCTCTCTCTCTCTCTCTTCATTCTCTTTCTTTTTTTCCATACAAGGACACATTATAAATACAAGATGTAAAGACATGATGAGAGATTGTAGGGCTTGTTGGTTTCTGTCTGATCACACTGAAGTAAAACAGCACGGATCAGTAGTTGAGGATGGGTTAACCAATACGAGGTAACTTACGGAGGATTTCTTCACGTATGAAGTGAAAAAAGTACATCGAAATATAAAATAGGAATGCCAAGTTATCATAAGATAATTTAATTTACGTAGAACGATAACATTCTTTTTTAGTAAAACGATGATAATTACCTAAAACTATTCTCCTCACGGATTACATGTTCAGTAACAGTTACCAAATATAACATATTTCACTTTCCGCTATCAAGATTTGGTGTTGATTATCAATGTTCACTTTAACGATCTAAATGTTCGAGCAACTAAATCCTGATTCTTCAAACTATATTTACTTCGCCTAATCAAATTATTTCGCAACTGTTGCCGGACGTTTGGCCCACGATATTTCGCCGAATTATTTGGTAACAGTTACTCAATTTCGCTATATATTACTAGATCCTTCTTCCGATGTAGACACGTCGATTCGGCTCGATCGATTTGGCTCGTCTGACGATCTATGACGTCAAATACAAGTACAAAGCCGGCATTGTTAGATGGACTTTCGCATTTATTTACCAGCACGCCGAAATAACGTGACGCCGAATAAATTCCGGCCGAAAACTTCTCCGAATAAATCCTGGATGAGAACGATATTTCGCTTGCCGGTGGTATAATCGCGATTGAAGTTGGCGGGATTGAAATTGCGAGTCTGTGTGTAATCAGTTGCTGGAAATTAGTGCTTTTTTTTTTTATTGTTAGAGCGTGCAGCCGCCGATGACGGCAGCAGCGACACGCACGTTGGATTACGCGCCTGCGGCGCAAAAGGCGGTGCATAAATTCCGTGTCAGCGAAAGAGAGAGAGAGAGAGAAAGAGAGAGAGAGACCGATGTTGGATTTTCCGATGACGGATTTACGAACTAATTACGCGCAGTGCGTGTACGTTATATGTTCTCGTTCATACCGAGAATATTTCAAAGGGCGGACTGCGCGCGCCGCGGCCATCGACTCTGCTCAGTTTCCTCCCACGGGAAATGAAGTTCGCGTGACAGGACGACGATTACGGTCCTGCACGACCGAGCGCCGGCGACGGAGGCCGAACTTTCAGCGATGGTTGGGACTTATATACGTTAATTAAATATAATCTCGATTCCTCGTTAATTAGAGCCATCGAGACGGGAGTATCGAAGAGTGGGAGAGGCGAAGTGAGAGCCGTTTTTTAAACTTGCATTAGCAAGGTAGAATAGCTCAGTAGAAATTTTCCGTCGTTTTCCCGTTGTATTCGGTCCTTCCGTTAAATTTTCCGTTAAAGTCGAGCTTGCAAAAAGTTACCGACCCTTTGCGGTCCGTATTGATTTTCTTGACTTTAAAAAATACATGTATTTCATGTCAACATCATGTAGTTTGCTTTTTTTGATATTTCAACATTTTTGATATTTAACTGCACTTAATGCATTTAGTATTTAATAACACACACATTTACAGTAATATATGTTATATTCATATTGTGAGTACACTGTTACTGAATACACTGTTACTGAATACACTGTTAATAAATGTATGAAGAGTTTATTTACAGACTAGATTAAAACGAAATGCGATATCGAGGTGAATTTGACATGGGCCCATAATTTGGCTATTAAACTATGAAGATACGTTGTGTGTCTAAGAAAATGCTGAGTCGACGTTGATTATTTCATCCGTAAAAATTATTTTATTAATTTTACGATGTTGATTGTTTCATCCGCAATAATTATTTCTACGATATGTGTGCGTTGATTATTTTATTCGTAAAGATTATTTTTACGATGTTGATAGTTTCATTCGTAAAAATTATTTCTGCAATATGTTTTGATCATTTTATTCGTAAAAATTATTCCTATAAAATATTAATTGCTTCATTCGTCAAAATTATTTGTACGATATCGATTACTTTATTTACAAAAATTATTTTCACGATGTATATGTGTATGTTGATAGTTTCATTCGTAAAGATTATTTTCACGATGCCGATAATTTTATTCATAAGAATTACGATGTTTGTCACTTTATTCATAAAAATTATTATCATTAAAAATATTTATCATTTCATTCGTAAAAATTATTTCTCCGATACCGATTATTTCACTCATAAAAATTGTTAATTCATCGAAACTAGAATAATTTCAGCTTTCAGTTTCATTTGTCAAGCACGACGGGCAAAAACGCTGTTCACCGACCCGACAAAGCTTAGCTTCCGGATTATTATCGCACGTGTAAATAATACATTTGCGACGAGAGCGTGAAGGAAACGCCGAAGTGGTATCCACGCGCGCGCGACGCTTCCGGTTCTCGGCGTCACTTCACGCTGAATCCGTCCCCTCCTGCGCCTGCTTTTAGTAACGCTGCCGCGCGACGGATAGCAGATGGTCATCTTTAGTTTCCCTAATTAATGAGGGTCATGCGAAAGTCTTTCACGCGCTGACGCCGCATTTAGTTTCCTCTCCGCTCCGGCCGGAATTAGACCAACTTGGGACCCCTCGTGTGTTTATCGTTCGTTGCTTGTGAACCACAAAATTCGCTTTTACGATGTCACTCATGCGGCTACGGAAGAACGCACAGATCACGCTAACTTTTTCGCCGGACCTCTCCTTTCCCCACCTCTGTGCCGCACGTGCGCGTACATCGAGAGGAAAAGGTTTCTTAATTATTTAATATTTCGATTTATTTGACTGAAAGTTTTGTTCTATAGAAACATATATTTGTACGAAATATTATTCGTTTGAGTGAAAATTTTATCGTCTCGTTCAAGAAAAGTGTATTATTTATCAGAAAGAACGCTATTATTTGAAATAATATCTTTCAACCAAATATCATTTGGTTACAATAAGTAGATAAAGTGAGAAAAATTACTTCCGTGATATTTAATTAAAAACGTATGTAGCGCAAACACGTATAGAAATTTTATGATACAACAAATTTATTTTACTTTCATCGAATAAAACTCTGACAATTATTATTCTGTCACTTTTTAAATATTCGATAACTTTTAAAATGAAAAATGGCTGCATATTTTAATTTTTACGAATTTCCCGTCACCCATATTGTCGCCACCAAAATTATTTTTTCAGTCATTTTGAACAATTTTATTAATACAATATTCACCGACTGAAGAGTAGTGCTTGAATTCGTAAACCGTAAATAATTCATAAATATACTCGAGACGTATAAAGTTTTGTGCCGCTCAATATGAAAAATCGGGCTATACTTTGGGAACAACAATCATATATTTCTCATTCGTTGCATTATTCAATGAATAATATGAAATACAAATATCAACATTGTAAAAATAATTTTTACGAATGAAATTATCAACATACACACATCGTGAAAATAATTTTTATAAATAAAGTAATCAATATCGTACAAATAATTTTGACGAATAAAACAACTAGTATTTTGAAGAAATAATTTTTTCGAATAAAGTGATCAAAACATTGCAGAAATAATTTTTACGGATGAAACAATCAACATCGTAAAAATAATTTCATTTGGCCTTGATCTGAAGAAGAAAATTCAATGTGATACGGGCATATTTTTCGGATCTCCTAACGACGCAAATGGGTTAACCATGAAATTACCTGGATTTAATATCACATTCTCCGTATACTTGCCTTCTTCTCCTCTTCGTTCCTTGAACGTTGCTTTGCAACGCGAGCGCGCCGTCGAACAGCGGAACGATACGTTTGCGTCGTGTGACAGAGCGTACGAAACCGATACCAGAGTGCTTCGTACTCCGTACGTGCATATATGTGTGTATATGTATGTAATGCGTGGGTTTGTGTGTGCGTCAACCTTCTCTTCTTTCTTCCGCAAACGCAGAGAAAAAGGTTCCTTTGGCTTTCTTTAGCATTTCTATTTATTTGATTAAAATTGGTTTCATAGAAACAACATATACGAAATATTTGTTAGAGTAAAAAATTTTATTATTTCATTCGAGGAAACTCTATTGTTTAACAGAAAGAATTAACAGCTATTATTTGTAATAATATCTTACAACCAAATATCATTTGGTTGCAATAAGTAGATAAAGTGAGAAAAATAATTTCTTGATGAGAAAATTATCCTTCGTGTCGGACAAATTTTTTATTTAACATGGAGACACATATTTTCGTTGAAAAATCGAACGATCGTGCTTATTAATCGAAACTTTAGTTTCTTCGGAGCATACCAATGATGACATTTGTTTGTATGCGATAATATTTCTTAAATTTCAAGAAATCTTTTTCTCAATGCATGCATTTCGATCTATTCCCCTCTCTCATTTCGTTGAATTTAACGTTCGTTGAGACAGAGAGAGAGAGAGAGAGAGAAGAAGGGGGGAGGGGGGGGAGACTCTTCTCTGTCGAAAGAGAACGTTCCACACTTTTGCGTATTTATTCGAGAAGTGTATCGGAAGACTCTACTATACACGCGTTATCGATTAACACGAACGAGACCAGGCGGATGAATAATATCCTGTATATATATTTTCAATTTTCAATATTTCACTGCGATTTCGACACTACGATGTTTATTTGATTAGAAAACGTTATTTTTCCTGTTACATTTGATACCTTGTAGTGTCCCCGATTCACATATAGCGCCGAAATAATAAATATTTTATGTACCTTTGAGATTACTGTCGGTTCCCATTGATGTGTCATCGCATACCCGAATATGTAAAAATATTAGGTATGCAAATTAATTCGGTGCCTTTACATTTAATGTCCTGTAACTCTGGTTCAAATAAAAAATTTTTACGGTGATTTAAAAGCGCCAACCTTAAGCTTTAAGAAGCGCTGTAACAATTGACGGCCTTGCCGATGTAACTTCGGAAAACAGTAAATATCACGATATCGATTCGAAAAGAAACATCCGAGGCACTGCGTCCTTTTTGCACTCCAGTTGAATAAAAATGTTGTTCGGTCTATCGAAATGATTTGTTCCGCTTTAGGTAAAGGTGCTGTGACCCGTAAAACTTGAAAAAAGACCTTTCACCGGCAATGGAACTAGAGAGGTGATTCTGCTGCACGATAACGCGCGGCTACACGCCGCAAAAGGGACGAAGGATCTCATCTATACATTAGGCCAGGAAATTCTTCCTCATGTGGTTTATTCGCCAGATCCAGCCCCGTCGGACCCCCACCTATTTCGATCGCTTCAACATCATCCGGCGGGCATTTTAAAACAGTCGACGAAGTCCGAGAAAACATCGATGACTTCATTGAGTCGAAATCGCCAAGTTTTTTCCGCGAGGGCGTTCACCAGCTGTCCGATAGATGGATTAAAGTCATGGGAAACAATGGAAATTATTTCGAATTATTTTAAACTTGCACTTGACTTTTCGTCGAGCAAACTTTGAATTTCACGGAAAAGGACACCGAATTAATTTCTACGCTTAACATCGTCGCGAGATCACGCGGATCGATCGAGCGAGAAAGGAAAAAAGAAGTCTCCGCCATGCGGGCGAATCGAATTCTCCGTTATTATAAAATTAGTGTGCTCGGCCGAGGCGTGCGCGCTCGCCCGCTCGCTCGTTCGCTCGCTGGTCTGGCACCGGTGATCACGCATTGTACTCCCAACGGGCTCGTGACAACGATGCCCGTGTATTTGTGCCACGGCACAAAGCAAACTCGCACATTTTATTAGGAGCATCGGAAAGCGATCGATTATCCGCGCACACTTGCGTTTAACTTTTGTGAGTGCGCGACGTGTGTGGATCGCGCGCGCGGATCAGCGCGGATAAAATTATGGTCCCCCCCCCCCTACGGAGTCGTCGGCTTAACAATCGGGAAATTAATCGATCGCGTTCTTCCCCCTCCCGCTCTGGTCCTTCTCTTCCGGCTTTTCGGCGGAATTCGGCGGGAACGACAGGAGCGAACGAGATTCGCCGAAATGAATTTTTAATCCTACTGCCCCTCCCCCCTCCCTCTCCATCCCCGAGCACTCTCGACGGAAGTTCATTTGCCCTTAACGCGCGAGTAGAAACTACCCCCCCC
>NW_014555716.1:1299753-1322031 GCF_001313825.1 Dinoponera quadriceps
CCCCTCCCCTTGTACTTTGATAACGCACGGGCGAGATCCTTTCGCGGAAATTTCGAGGAAACGCCGTTTACCGCCGTCGCGGGATCTTCTTCGAGTCACCGATTGCGAACTTTGTGCGGTGATGAAACAATTCGGTTGGATTTGAACCGGAAATGAACAGACCAAACGCGTTTTGGCTGAAAGAAACGGGATTTCCGGTTCCTGCGAATCGAACATCGAATCGGCGAAAATGCTATTAATTGGATCAATAACGGTGTTCCGCACCGGAATGATCAGTGAATGTATACTGGTTTTGTAGAAGTTCCGCTTAGCTCAACCCTGTTATACATCACTGAATTTCGCGAGTAGATTCGCTACAAATCGTCGCATTCCATTGCAAAATTACGCACACACACACACACACACACATACACATATTATAAATTATATACATAGTTATATATATAGTTATATATAGTTAAATATATATATAATTAAGAATATTTCCGACAAAATGAAGGGCAACGGAAACCTGAGAAAAATTAAGGTAATAAAAAGAAATAAGTAGGATCTCTAAAGCAAATAAATCATCAGATTTCAAGCAACTGCTTGCAGATTGATGCAAACAGTCGATATTATTAATTGATTTTATCAACGGATTTTACCGATTCCTCTAATTGTTGATGAATTCCTGCGTCCTACGTTCAAATAAAAAAATATACTCACGAAGTGACATTTGCGATTGACTCAGTGCACTTGTAAGATCGTCCGTGAACACTTTTCTTTCACTCGAACGATCCATAAACAGTCGTAAAATTAACATCGACAAAATCCTGAGAAAAGAGGCTGAAATGACCGGTCATCCGTGTCGAATTAATTTTGCGGCTGTTTATGGATTGTTCGAGCGAGAGGAAAAGTGGACGGGCAATTTTACGAGTACCGAATCGATCACAAATGGCAGTTCGAGTGAGCGTATCTTTTTTATTCGAACGTATAACGCAAGAACTCTTGACATGCGTTCTCTCGCTTCTGACGTCATCGAACGAGGACAGTTGCAGCGAGGGATCAAGAGGCCTTAACACACTTGGATTTACAGTACCGGCGCGAGGTTGCGCCGTCGGGCTACTGTCCGCCGCAGCTGTTCCCCGCTGTGGATCCCGCGTTATGAATGTATTCGGCTTGTTCGAGTGCACGGACGACGACGCCCTCCCCTCTTTCGCCGCCGTCCCTGCCTCCCTCTTTCTCTTTCGTCCTTTATTCGGCGATTAATCAATTTCGAAAACGTGCCGCCGCCGCCGAAATAGAATGGCGGACGGGCGGCCGGCTAATGCCGGGGCGACGCAATTAATCATCTCGCGGTCGGAAGGCCGTACGGTAATTCTATGTAATTATTTGACATCCTCGCGGGAATTGTGCGCAACCCTGTATCAATCAATTATCGACAGACGTCGGTCAAATTGTAGCCGGCCGGTCTGAAAATCAACGTTCGACGCGATCGAACAGTGGCGATGGCGGCGGCGGTTAAGAGACAGCTCGTGGAGGGCTTTACGCTCGCGGGACACGTCGTCGTTGACGAGGCTGTCTTCGCCGGGCTGCCTGTTGCCGGCTATTTCTCCCGAAAGGCGAACGCTCAAATAAAGTGGCGATTTCTTTTGTTTCATTTAGAAGAGATATATCTTACTTACAGGGGAAGGACCTCGGCCCTTCGACGACATTTCTGCGTAGAGTTCGATTCGAAGACGATGAAACGGCTGAGGCCCTTCCCTTGTCAGGAAAGAATATTTTACTTAAGATGAAACTCGATGGAGGAAAAAATCCTGTTGAAATATTCCTTAATATTCGTTTCCAAAATATAGGGGCACGCGCTGCGCAGTCACGATTGTTATATCGATCGTATGTGTGATAATTAATTCAACAAAGTGTGCGTTCACGTTCAAATGCGAGTCAACTCGCGACCAGAAGCAGCAACGTTCGATTAATAACGTTTCTCGTGCGTCTGTCAACACTGTGTGTTAAAAATTCGAGATACCGCTCCCGATAAAAAAATACGAGTAATATCGGTCGGAAAATGGTTCTGTAATAACTGAGACCGCAGTATATTCTGTGACACTTGTGTGATTTTAATTATTGCGGTATCGTTTAATTTCCAACCCGTTTAATATTATTCGTTCGTACAGATCCGTAACGTAATATGTGGCGCCCATTTCCAGGACGGATCCGTCGTTCAAAAAAAAGCTCGTATATAAGCTCGTATATAAGCTCGTACGTCCAATTGACCTCGTTTCTGAGTTATGGCGGATTTTCTGTTTTACAGAAGCTTCGCGGAAAAAAGAAACAACTCCCGCCGCTAAAAACTGGCTCCCGCGGGTGCAAATTAGCTGTACCACGTAATATAATTGGAATTTAGTTAACTTGACTAATTTTTTCCTCGCTGTATCTGGTTTTTGGCTGGACGGGCTAAAAAGTAAGTCTGGTAGCTGAATTTCGGTTGTGTCACATGAACAGCTAATTCCTTTTCTCCGTGTTGCATTCGTTTATTTTCATAAAAAGTACAGAAGATATAAGTTTATTTTCATAAGAAATAGAGAAGATCAGACCAAATGAGACGTGCAAGCGTCTTATCCTTTTTTTGTCTTCTCGATACATCCAAGTGTGAACATATTGACGAATTGACATTCGTTGATTGTACAAAAACCCAACTGATAATGGAAATATACTAAACCTACAGTAAGCAAGTATTGCACTTTTAGTATTTATCAATTATTCCTCGGCTCTTTATTGACTTACTAGCAATTTGGTAGATACAATTAGTTATACTTTATACGCGACTTAACAAAGCACGATAATATCACAGTGCCGGTTACCGGTGATCATCACCGGTATCCAATATGTTAACCTGATTTATCCGCGGATAGTTACTTCAATTTGCTGGAAAAGGCGAAATATTGGAAAGGACGAATTATTGGAAAACTCTGCTGAACAGTTTATTTTCCCTTATCATCTTTAAGCACAGAATCCATCCATAAGCGCGGAGATCCCGTCCGTGGCTCGTCCGAGCCGCGGTTTTTCGAGCGCTGAATTTCGAGAATTTCCCGCGCGTCTCGCGTCAGTCGATATAAACTACAGATATAAGCTAGCCGGCGCGTCGCCGGTATAAAAGATTCAACATCCTGGAACATGCGAGGCGGCAACGAAGTCCGCGACGGCGCCTCCCCGGCGTCGTAAATGTACCTCTCCCCCCCCCCCTTTTCCCCAGCCTGTTTACTCTTTTTTCTTTTCTCCTTTCGCAGAAAATGGCACTGTCGTGCGTGAGGCGCCCGATATGCGTCTGCCCTTCGTCGTCTCCTTCTTTTCCTTCCATCAAGAGGAACAGAGAAAGAGAAAGAGAAAAAGGGAGAGGGAGGGAGAGAGAGAGAGAGAGAGAGAGAAAGAGAGAGAGAGTCTTGTCGCTTACAAGAGGGTAGAATCGATGGCGCCTTTTATCGAGCGGCTACTTCGCATGGCACGACGAGTGGTAGTTTTCCTAACTCTTTTTCCTCTTCCGGTCGGATCCCCCTCTCCCCCGTCGTCTTTCCGTTGGCGTTTGTCTAATTAAGCTTGGCGTCCAACGGCGTCCAATGGCGTCGGGAGATACTCCGGCGTGTTTTCATACTCTACGTGGATTACTATTATCTCTCTCGGTTCTTCTCCATCCGGCTTCTCCCTCGGTCGCTGTGTCGACAACACAGAAAGCGGCTGCAGCCGCGACGAGGATGAAAGATAAGAGGAACACACGAGGGCGAGCGGTAAGCTTCAATAGTATCGTTATGTACGGTTGATCGGAGCACACTCGATGAAATTACATTCCTCTCGAACGCCCGATATGCGTCTCTTCTCGTCCGATCCACCGCTGACGTGGCGGCTCGTTTTGATTATTCACATCTGGCTTGTTCGCTATTATGGATAAAATGTTTTGATTCAAGTAAATGAGGACAGGAAAGCACACGGAGAAAAAGGTTTCTTTGGTAGTTTTATTTATTGATCAAAATTTGTTTCAAAAAATGTTATATATTATAGTTCCACAGTTCCATAAAGATATATTCTTGTTATTCAAGAATAATTTTTATGAATCGAGAGGGAAAATACCGGAATATGAGGAATGTTATCATTGCAATGCAGCAGCAACGCGTGCTACAAAAATTGTCCCGACTGTAATTCGATTACTATGTAATTATAGTCCTAAATACCAAACACTTTACTTTCAATATAGGTCGAAGCTCAAAGATAACGTTACATAATTCTTCTCACGCATTTAGAAAAATTCCATATAATTCTATAAAATTTTGAACGAAGTGGACTTCTTTCACTTTCGTCAGCTCAAGCTGCTTTCGATTCGAGGGTCGGAGGAATTTTAAGCCGTTTCAAGATTATTCTCTACCATCTTTCATTTCAGCGACCTGTCGAACCAGCGAGAGGTTAAAATTGCAAACCACGCGGTTAATCGATTGCTGACCGAGGACGCGTGTTCTGGCCGCGTATGTGGAACGGTTTGCGCGTATTTTACGAAAATCAAGTGCACGGCCGTAAGCACGGCTTTGTCAATTTCCCGAGGTACGATGATAATCGCCGCTACAATCCGCTCGTCGTCGTTTAACGTGGCCGCGTCGCGCACTCGTATCGATCGTGAATTTTGATTCGGACGATGTATGAGTGAACCGAGTGGATAAAATAGATAAAACAGGGGAGCGGGGGGAGGGAATTTGCGAGAGGGGCGCATCGCCGTCCGTCTCGGTGCATCCTTCATTGCAAACATGCACACCGAGAGAATCCCACGAAAATAGGAAATTGCAGTCTTTATCGGCTTCAACTTTACAGAAGAAATAGTACCAATTCAAGATTTATATTTTCGTATGTGGGCAAGAATCTTATATGTAGGTAAAACTTATTCTTACATGAAGAAATGCTTTACAGAAATTCGATACATGGAGAAAAAATTAGTCTTGAAATAAGAATGGATATTCTCACATGGAGGCTGTCCCAAACAAAATTTGCTTCCCGTGGTATGCAAGTAGAACTGGGTGAAACTGAACAGAAAAGTTCTATGCCATTTTGCGAACAACACGCAAAATTTCGAATTATTAATGATTGAAAATTGTGTAAAATGTTGGACAACATTTAAGGAACATCCTGCGTTAATATCTATTTACCACGATGGAATATAAAATTGACTGTCTGTCGAAATTACTTTTCTCCGCACGCGCTCATTCACGCACGCAGGCGTACGCGCGGCAAGGACGAGAAACGAGACACACGCTTGGAATTTATCGTAACGCGAGAGGATGTTTCTCGCCCTACGGCCGCCAAGCAAATTAGGAAATTGTTATTTTACGGACAAACAGAGAGAAGGGAGCGTGAGAGGCGCACATTCGAGGAAGCGACCGATGGGCAATTACTCGAACAGGGCGTGACTAAAGTATTGCTCGATCTTGATGGCGGATATAATTAAAATAGCACGTATACTGCCCGTCGGAAATTTATTTTCCGGAAACGACGCACCACGTCGCCGGGGAGGGGGGAAAAATAAATAGGACCTGCGTCGTCAGCCGTGGGCGCGGAAATGGGCGAAGTCGATGTCCGTTCGACGAAGGGGGTTAACAGGAGGGAGATAACGGAATCGATGTCCGATGTAATTATTCGCCGATCGATTTTCTCTCTCTCGTATGAGGTCGTCGAGATCGTCGGGAGCGCGATTTCACGAAGGCCTCGTACGAGGCTACGCCTCGACGAATCCTTGATATTCGCCGGACCAAAACTCAGTGGTCCTTCTGATCCCGTTCTCGTTACATTATGCACGGAAAAAAATTCAGTATCAATTCAAGACTTATACAGGATGTTCCAAACTAATCTCCCGCGGTGAGCAAGTAGAACGGGTGAAACTGAGCAGACAAGTCCTACACCATTTTGCAAATAACACGCAAAATTTCGAATTATCAATGTTTGAAAATGGTCATTCATAGATGCTTCTTTATTTAATAACTCGAAATTTTGCGTGTATTGTTTGCAAAATGGTATAGGATTTTTCTGCTCAGTTCCACCCGTTCTACTTGCATGCCGCGGGAACCAAGATTAGTTTGGGACACCCTGTATATTCTAATGGACGCGCAATCATCGTTTCATGTATAAGCAAGAATGCATATTATCTTCTTATAAAAATGTAATATTCTTGGATTTCAACAATATCATAACATTATTGTAAGATTGCGATAGCCCACTGCAGATCGCAATACGATTATTTCGCAATATATAAATTCAGGTCCTGTTACTAATTTCTAATAATAAACCGCGACTGGCCTTAATCCGAACGGGCTCCGCAGAGAGATCTTGTTGGCAAATCAGACAAATAGTCCAGACAGAAATTTCGTCTCTGTCGCCCGTATTGATCGGATACAACACACACGTGACGTTGGAAGTGTTTGCCAGACATTTATCCGTCTTGGCTAATTTCTCGTATCTATAATAAATCATTTATGCTTTGACTGGAAAACCATTTTTTTCAATGAATACCGTTGATGCCGAAAGTGACTATAATTTTGAGTGAAATCTCTCTCGGTGTAGCACCGAGCGAATGTTCAAGCTTTATTGAAGCTTAGTGTACATTTATTATTACGCAATTCCGGCGTAATCAGGTGTTCGTGCTTGCCAGCCTGCCTGCCTGCACTCAGACCGAATCTACGCGCGCGCGTCGAGCGTCACGCATACGGCTCGCCGCTTCTCTTTCGCATCTCGTACCTCGCTACACCCCGCATTCGACGTGCTCAATTATACACGATACCGCCAAATGCTAATTTCGACTGCTCTCGGGGCTGCGTCCCCGAGAACGTTCTCGTATTCCTGTTTACCTTCGGCTCTGAGGGAGAGAGATTCTGAGGCTGCGTCGTCGAGCGAGCGGGGAACGCCACGGGGGAAAGAATTCAGCGAGGAATGCTCGCGACATGCATTCGACGCGCATAGGACGGAGGTCTCTCCTCCCGGCGAAAAATCCCTTTGTGGCATCGAGAGATCACGGGAGAAGACGGGGATTTTCTTTGCGCGCGCGAGATTTCCGCGCAAACATGCGCTGTACCGGTGTATCGCGCACACTGAGGAAAATGTTTGCTATTTATAACTGCAATCGTATAGTAAAGGAATTATAGTCAGGGGAGCCATTTTTGCGGCGAGTATTATTATGATGTTGACGATAATAATTTTATGTTGGTATTGCCGTACAAAAGAAAAAAGACGTTTCGTTGAATCCATCCGGCAAAGCACAAACCGAACGCGTTTCGCCTGAAGAAGATAGAATTTACGGACGTATAAATTAGAGTTGCGATATAGTATCGATACGTAGGGAAATAAAGATTTCTCCCAGAAAATAGGGTTTTCCCCCGCAATTTGTGGAGGAAAAACTTATTTTTCCGGAGGGAAACCCTATTTCCTTATGTATCGATACTGTGTCGATACTGTATCGCTCAATTCTAGTATAAATCGAATTTGGTTCATGAAAACCACCAGAAATTCTGTCTTCTTCGGTCAAAACGCGTTTGGTTTATTCATTACCTGGCAAATAACCTGACCTGTTTCTTGACCTCGTTTCTTCTCCTCCTGTTCTACCTTTTATCGAAGCAATGAAAAGATACAATTGACTATGATATATTGAAAATGACTTTAATTTCAGTAAGATTAACCATTTCTTTCTCAGCGTAAGAAACGTAGTAAATTTTGCTAACAAATGTGATAATTTCTTTTTTAACGTTAGATTTCACTTCTTAAAGTATAAATATCATGTGTTAAACAGAAGTTTTTGAGTGGCACTAATCATTTTTTTTCTCTCTCGGTGCTGCTCATGTACATTTTTAATCACATCGGTAGGCAAACCAAGAGATATCGACGATCATATCAACAAGGCGTCGATCGAATCTCTTTATCGTCGACGACGCGCGTTTCGTTCTTATCCAGCGGGCTAAATCGGATCGTATCGCTGCGGAAATACATTCCCCCTTCCCCTTCATGCCGCTTTACACCGCTGGTACACTTCTTCGACCGCTTCTCGTCTAATTACATTAGCGATCCGATGTCACTTTTCTCGCTATCTGAATTTTAGATGGATTGCGCAGAGTCGAGCTCACTCATATCCATTTCTGAGCTCGGCTGGCCTCGCTAATCAAGTAAAGGCGCCATTATAATTCAAGATATATGAAAATTAAAATGCATAATGTTCGTGTATTTTCGTACGCGAATTGATCTCCGTGCTATGTGTAACTTTATTATTAATTTGCTCGGAGAGTGTTTATTTCACGATCCGTCGAATTTCATCAGAAGCGTCTCAGTAGTAACCAACAGATTCTTCGAGTCGCTTATTAAAAAAAAATGTACAAGAAGCAACATTTTGTACTTGCGTTAAAATCGGTCCTTCTTAAAACTTTTGTGTTAAATTCTACGCATATTCGTGTGTTAATTCAATATATTTAACGTATTAACATATTTAATATGTTGTGTTTATGTTATCTCAATAGTATTGAGTTATATTTTCTAGTATAAAAATATAATATAATATTTGCTATATTTGACAGTATAAATATGTCAATTTAATCTTTAATTTGTAAATAATATCAATGTTATATATTTTGTATTAATTTTTGACATAATATTTGAGTTACTTTTGAACATATTCACCTCGTATTAAATTAACACGAAAATTTGGATAGACACTTTCTGGCATGTGAAATGTGTTAAGTTTGATACAAAATTTTTTTTTAGTTTGTGCAAAATTAGTTAGTCGAGATATCTTACGGACTCGCGGCGCTCTTGAATAATAAACGATCGATGATATAAATCTTTTTTTTTCGATTGTTATTAACAAGATATCGAGAAAATACATCATTCAATGTCTTTCGGCAAAAAGTACTCTTTTTTTAATTAAATACGTACCCTTAAACTACAAATTCGACGTGGACATTTCATTCGGCCCGCACCTTACTCGGGAAACTCATCTCATCAGTTTCGGATCGAATCGAATTTCGAAATAACTCTAACGAAACGTGACCTCCTCTTGGTTCTACGTAAGGAAAATAGTATCTGTTTTTATTTCGATCTTGTCGAGAAACTTGATGCTGTAAATTTATCATTAATTTAGCTATTTTTTGTTTAAAAAACGGCTATATTTGAAGAATTTAACATGTAGTTTTTCACGCAGTCCACATTCGAGAAAAAAAGCGACTGGTATTTATGACACATCCCGCATAGAAAATTTTTTGAGATCTAATTACAACCCAATTCGATTTCCCAAAGTATTTATGAATTCTGCTTAGAAGTGTAACGCTTTAAACATGCGATTCTAAATAGGAAATACAAACAGATTCCGTTTAGTCATCCCAATGTTTTCCCAAAGGTTTTTTCCGGTTTCAGTTTAAATCTTATTCATAAAAACATAAGGTAAAAAATAGTACACATAATGGCCATATATACATAAGTCAGCATATCTTTTATTTTAACCTAACCTAATCCTTAACATTTGCTTAGATTTATCCGAATTTTTCCATCACATAATGTTTAGCATAATGTTTTTAGATTTTTGCAACATAAATGTAAAAAATTATCGCATATTAATTATGCAAAAAAAAATAGTGACAAGATTTCATATATTACTTTTCCTTTGTTACATGATTTTTGGTACGTTCGATGGTTTAGCGCAATCTTTTAGCGAAGCATTGTCACAATGACATTCAAGTGAAATTATGGAATAGATGAAATTTCAAATTAAATCTGCATGTGCTTAATATATACTAACGTTAATATTTCCTTATTAAAATCTCACTGTGCAGAGTGTTGCATTGATATCTCGTGGATATAATCTAACCCAATTAGAACCCATCATTACTTTGGGAAATCGGACAAGATCTCAATCAGATCTCGAGATATCTTCTATGCGAGAAACAGAAAATCCATATTTAGGATAAAAATAGGATCGGCTCACAGTCGGATAACTTATTTTGGGACAACTTTCAATATTCTAATCGGAATCTGTGCTGTAAATCGGAAAGTTTGGGACAACTATTATGCGGGGTATACATGTGCATTCATTATATGTGTCTTTTTATTTTATCTACGTGTACAAGTTTTAGAAAAAAAATTTGCAATTTTTAAATAATCTAAGGCTCTCTCGGAAAGTCGCTACGCGGTCGGATAAGCACCCTCTCTGCGGGGCGTGCAAAATCGAAGCGCGATTCAGAAACCCGAACTTCCTCCTCCCTCTCCCTCTCTCTCTTTCTCTCTCGCATCGCAGTGCTGTAATGGTTCTAACGTTACCCTCGAAGGATATAATAGGGGGAGGATATGGGCATACTTGGTCTCCGCGCGTTATCGGGGCCGTTCTAGCGAGGCGAGGGGCAGCCGGCTTTATCCGACGCTGGCTTCCCAAAAATTCTCAGCGAACATGCGATATGTCTGCATCCGGCCGGCGAGATATCGGATCGGCAGCCCCCGAAATCCCCGGACCAGACGCAATCTTGTCTCGGGGAGGAGGAGGGGAGGAGAGTGCTCTCAAGGACGACCGGGCGATCTTGAAAGGAGCGGGGGAGCGCGCAGACGGTGACCCCCGGCGAGGAAGGGTCGATCGAGTCCTCCTTTCCCGCGCGCTCACGAGACGCGAGGGCGAGGGATTCGTGACGATGGGGGGAGGGAGGGAGGGGAATGGAAGAGGGCTTCTCGGATCTAACCAAACGTGGAAATAGCGCCTCGTGTTAACGAGGATTCACTGCGAGCTTCCATTTCGCTCGGAGAGGGCGGGGGGTACACCCGGGGTCTCGCCTTCGTTTGACCTCTCTCTATCGCACGGAGACGTCCCCTTTTCCTGGTCTCGCCCTCCCGAGACTCTGTCGGCACCCTTCTCACCCTTATCTCGGCTCCCTTCATCCCTACGACAGCCTCGTGAATTTACCGCTTCGCGTTCTCCGCCAAACCAGGAAATACATCGAGGAGGGTCCGGTTCTGAACTGGAGAACGCGGACAGGACCGGTCTCTCTCTCTCTCTCTCTCTCTCTATGTGAGATCCCTCACCGGCTGCTGAACACTGACGTTCCCGATCTGCTTGATAAGAGAGTGCCGGGTGAGCGGGGGTAGGCCAAGGGGGTACGAGGGGACGGAGGGGGTAATTTTCCCGGCCGGTGCACGTAAGTGTGCCAACGTGCGAGAGCTCATTGGATTCGGACTTTTCTCTTCGCTCTCAGTCCCGGCTCTTTTAACGAGACACGAGGGGGTGGGGGAGGGAGTAGGGGTTGCCACGTGGTCCTTGTTTCTCCTAGTTTCTCTCGGGCAACTCGTTGAGAGCTCTTCTCCCCGACCTTTTGCGCTGGGCGCGCGAAGAGACGAGGGATAACTATTAGACAAACGGAACTTCCGCTATAAATGATTCCGCGAGCACGCGGATGCCGTTCGAAATCTTAATCACCTAGCAGATTTCTCTCTCTTTCCTTTTTTTTCCTCCTCTCTTCCACCTTATTTCTTTCGCTCTTTCGCTCACTCTTCTTGTTCTTCTTTTCCTGTTTGCCCGCTCTGAGAAATTTCGCTGCCCACGGCGGGCGCGTCCGTGATTTTCGCTTCTTTAATCGAGAAATTATCGGTGTTCGTTCGGAAAAAAAAGGATTCTTCCCGTCAGTGGCGTAGCTGGGCAAATTTTCGGGGGGTGCCGTAAGTAGACGATTAAATAAAAAAAAAAGGAAATTTGAAGAATCTTAAAAATTGTTATTTTCTTTCATTTATCAGTCCAATTTCATCATCCAATTATTTCATTTTTATATTGAAATAATATTTATTTCATTAATTAAATTAATACTTTTCAGTGTTATTTCATTTTGTAGAGCTCCTCTTTCTCTCTCCCTCTCCGTCTCTCTCTCTCTCTCTCTCTCTCTCTCTCTCTCTCTCTCTCTCTNATTAACTAATTAAAAAAAAAATTACTGAGAATTTCGAAGGGTGGGCTGCAGCCCCCACGCCTTTCCCCCTGGCTACGCCACTGCTTCCCGTGACGGAAAATTATTCTGGTCGTTCCTTTTTATCCCAATTGTCCGGAAACCTGATGTTTTATTGCAAAAAAAGCTTCAAGTTAACACCAATTACGGCGAGCGCGCGTGTTGATTTTCCGACGTTCAAATTGCCGATGTTTAATTTGCGCAAATTACATCGAGGCAGAAGGAGAGAAGACTCTCTTTCTGTTTGCTCGAGGGCGGGGGGGGGGAGTATATCCTCCGGGAAGCCGGAGAGGGAGAGGAGCGCGCGCGATACCGCTCCCACATTCCTAATGTAATGAAATTAAGATAAAACGGATCCACCGTTCTTCGACTTCGCTACCGTTGAAACCGCCCGCGCGCTTCGATCCTCTCGCCCGATAGCGCAAGAAGACCGGAAGTCCAGGACGATACGTGGAGGCACCTAACAGTGCTCGGCCGATTTCTCGGGCGTGCTTTCCTTTATTTTTTCCCCCGTTCTTTTATCTTCCGCGAAGGGGAGAAAGAGAGATAAAGAGATGAAGAGCGAGAGAGAGAGAGAGAGAGAGAGAGAGAGAGAGAGGGGGGACGGAAGGGTAGGAGAGAGAGAGGGAAAGAGAGAAAGAGACAAGGACGCGCGGGGGAGAGTTTCCGTTTTCTTGATTTTCTTACGACTTCACCGAGGATCGCCTTATCCTCTAATCCGATCTTTTTCTTCTCGTCACATTCTACTTTCCGTTACTTTTATCAGTCCCTTCGGGGGAGTTATAACTGTGACTTTTCCGCCGTGCAGTCCTCCCTTCCTCCCCTCCGCATCAGATATATAGAATAAGTTGCGACGATGTAAAGAGGCGACGTGTGAAGGATACGAGCTCATTTTTCCGGGTTTGCCATCGCAACGACGGGATTTTGACTCGCCTCGAGGAATCGATATCACGGATGGGAAGAAGTGAACGTATCTTCGTACGTTGCCGATGAATTAATGAGAAAGTCGAGTATTAATTCGAGCTGTGAACGTTTCAACATGCGAATATCTGACGGCACGGAGCTTCATTTTTTTCAATGATGTTGTTACAATTAAATGAGGGAGTTAGAAAGCATATTAAAATGTACCGTTGATATGTTAAATATATGAAAAGTTCGTAAATTACATTTCAGAAATAAGAATTTCAAAGCTTTTGTACCTATCGGGCAGCCGATGAATGCTCTCGCGGAAAAAGAAACTCGGCGGTTTCGACTCAATAAAGTCGTCGGTGGTTTCTCGATGCCTCGTCGACTGTTTGAAAATGCGTGTCCGCCGGATGATGTTGAAGCGACCGAAATAAGCAGTGATCCGACGGGGCTGGATCTCGCGAATAAGCCGCATAAGGGAGAACTTCCCAGTCTAATGTAGATGAGATCCTTCGTCTCTTTTGCAGTATGCAACCGCGCGTTATCACGCAGCGGAATCACCTGTTCCAGTTCCATCGCCGGTATAAGGTCTTTTTACAAGTTTCATGGGTCACAGCACTTTCACCCAAAGCGGAACAAGTCATTTCGGTGGACCGAGCAGCACATTTACTCAACTGGAATACAAAAAGGACGCAGCGCCTCGGATGCTTCTTTTCGAACAATATCGTGATAACTGCTGTTTCCCGAGGTTATATCGGCAAGGTCGTCGACTACTCATAGAGCACTTTTTCAGGTTCAAGATTGGCACTTTCAAATCACCGTATAGGACGGGGGAAGAAATTTAAATTCGAACCGGAGTTACAGGATGTCAAATGCAAAGGCACCGAATTAATTTGCACACCTAATAGTTACAAACATCAAATACTCTCCTATCGGTTCCGGGAGATAAGACGTAGAACGAGAATTTCGGTTCGAGAGCACACCAATTCGACGCCAATGGAATGTACTCACAAGAGCGGCGCATACACACGCACACACACACACATTATTACTCACGTCGCGCATCGGCCTGCAACACGTAGCGCACCCGGCTGTTTCCACGTCGCAATATTAACACGCGCCACTACCGTTAGGGGGGGGGGAGGGGTGCACCGTCAAATTGCATCTAAGATCGCTACGAGAAACTACAAGCGCTACATCATGTACTAACGCACATCGTAATGGCGGCGCCACAAGAACGTAACGACCGAACGGAGGGCCACCGAAGCCGGCATTAATACCTCATTAGTCCGGAGACTCCTCCGATCCGGTCCGTTTAATCGAATTCAGCACCGTCATCGACTCGCGGCTGCGGAAAAACCGCGGCAGGTCGGCGACGCCAGGCAGAACGGAGGAAGGGACGGGGGTGTTCACCTTCGCCCAGGCCAAACTATCGATAAGCGTCTTGATGTTTCATTAATGAACCGAACGGTCGAGTCGACTTAATGGACCCCCCGCTTAATTGGCAAAACTTTCGCCCCCCCTCCCCCGCCGACTGTTGTTGGTAGGTCGCGCTTAGGCAAGTAACCAAAACCATCAACCGGTAATAACGCGCGCGAGAGAGAGAGAGAGAGAGAGAGAGAGTTGCCTTAAGTTAAGCACACGGGGGAAGGGGAGAACGGAGAGCCGGGAAAGGATAGGGGGCGAAACGTGCCCGCGCGTTATCCGATATTCTCTCTGCGGTTAGTCCGTGATCCCGAGACCGGGATGAGTATCGCGGGATCAAACGGGAACTGCCGCGTCGCGCGCGTACACATGGAGAGCTGCTTTCTTCCCCGGAAGCTTATCAGGCTCGGCGCGGTTTACGCGAGATGCGCGGAAACAAGGAGGAAGAGAACCAGCCGGGAGAGGGAAGGCGACAGAAAGAGAGAGAGAGAGAGAGAGCGAGAGAGAGAGGGAAAGTGGCATAGGTAGGATAAAATTTCGGGGATGTTACAAGTGGACGACTAAAAGAAGCAAAAAAAAGGAAATTTGGAAGATTTTAAAAATTATTATTTTCTCGCGTTCATCAATCCAATTTCATCGTCCAATTGCTTCATTTTAATACTGAAATAATATTTATTTCATTAAAACTAAATTAATATTTTTGAGTATAATTTCATTCCGTATTCTCCTCTCTCTTTCTCTCTCTCTCTCTCTCTCTCTCGCTTTCTTGTTCATTAGGTAATTAAAATAAACATTGAGAATTTCGGGGAGAGGGCTGTACCCCCTCCCTCCGGCCACCCCGCTAGATAGGAACCTTGAAGTGCAACCTAGTTGCAGCGCGGGCTACAATGTCGGAGGATGCGCGGTACAAATGCGGCCGCAGTAACGGAGTCGCTTTGGATCCCAGCTTGTCGGCTGGGGCTGCTCGCTAAGTATCGATACCCGAATCGAAATCCGTTGATTCGTTGAAATTTAATCTCTAATCTCCAGTCTGATACGGACTTGACGCATAGGTTTGCATTATTTCATTAATTTGAGCGAAAAGTGAGTTCAGAATATGGAGCGTAACATTATTTCAGGTAACTTTTAGATGAGATAATACGTTTTCTTTTATCTAAGACGAAGATGAATATATTCTGTGTTTGTCCCATCTAGATAAAAATCAAGATGATCTATTTGTCCATCGGGATGATTATCTAGATGATTTCATCTAGATACCGGCACAAATACTGGACAGCGGTGAAGAGCGCACGAGTTAACGTGCTGGTTTTTCGATTGTGAAACATTTCCCACAGTTGATTCGCTATATAATCCTCTCAACGCTTCATCCTCACGCGCGCGAGGTGTGGGAGGGAGGAAGAGAAAGAGAGAGAGAGAGAGAGAGGGAGAGGGCGAGAGTGGGAGACGACGGAATTTATTTACACTCGCCTTTCCCGCTCCGTTTCGAATTACGAAATGAAATAGAAGCGCGCAAGTACGCGCGAATGCACGTTACCTACTCTTCTTTATTACACGCGTCTGAACCGAACGGCGGATACGAACGCGGGCGAGTTTAATATCGCGGGCCCTCTTTTAATTCCCGTCACATCCGCTAAGTGATATTAAATATCGAAGTTCGAAAACTGGTACGACGACGCGCGGCGGTTACTCGCCAGATAAACAAAAGAGTAATCGAACGTTCGTCCTACGGGACATTAACTTAATTGCCTCGCGACTTAGTCGCGACGAACGGTTCATTTGTGCAGCTCCCCCCCCCCTCTCCTCATCCCATCTTGTTTCCTTTTCGCATGTTTAATTTCCCGCGAGCAATTTGCGATTCCACCCGATCGACGCTGAACATCGCGAATTGCCGACGTGTCACCAACCGCGCCGCTGATTTCGCTCGAGTCATCGGCGTATTGTTAACGCCCCATCGATGCAATCAATTCGGAGGGAAATGACTCGGTTTTGCAGTGTATCCGTGTCAGCTACTAATTATCGCTCAATATTTACGTATAATCAACATTTATGTTGATCGTCACGATCTCTTCACGTCAATAGCGTCGTACTGCAAGCTGTGGAGAATCTTTGTTGAATTTCTTAACGCGATTATAATTGCCAATATGTATTAATTAAACCGCACTGAGGAAATTCTCAAGTATTAGGTTGGTGCGTATGAAATGTCGCATTCTCTTTACATGCGGACGTTTTCCTCCCTGTTTTCGTTATACTTTTGTATTTGGCATAACCTCATTCATACTCGTATTGTCCATTGCCAGAGACTCATTTCAACAAAATAGGTTTTCTCGAAGGTCTTCCCTTTTTTATTTCTTTTGAGTTTATTACCGATATGAATTCTGCCGACATTCGCGTCATTTTCTTATATGAGTACAAACTTGGTAATAGTGCTGCAAAAGCTGCACGCAACATAAACCAAGCGTTTGGGGAGAATACGGTTAACAATCGGAAAGTGCAGCGTTGGTTCGAAAAATTTCGGACTGGCGATTTTTCACTGCAAAATGAGCCGCGCGGAAGACCCAAAACGTCTGTGAATAATGATGACCTGAAGGCTCTAGTGGAAGCGGATCCAGCCGTATCCACGAGGGAACTTGCTATCAGGATGAAAGTTGACCATACAACGATATTGAGACACCAAATTGTACTCCCATCGCTTGTGAATCGGCATGGCCCGCTACTGCTCCATGACAACGCTCGGCCGCACACATCGCACAAAACAATTGCGAAACTGAACGAACTGGAATATGAAGTTTTGCAGCATCCACCATATTCACCGGATCTCTCGCCGACCGATTTTCATTTTTTCAAGCATTTAGAGCTGTTTTTAAGAGGCAAACACCATGAAAATGAAGACAGTCTAAAAAACTCGATATCAGAGTTTATTAATTCTAAAGACCAAAATTTTTTTAAGACAGGCATCTACGCTTTAAAATCTCGTTGGGAGAAGTGTATTGAAGCGAATGGAGCATACTTTGATTGAATAAACAGCTTTTGAAGAAAGATATACAGTTTTATACAATCACTTAAGAATCCGACATTTCATATGCACCAACCTAATATAATCGCATGAAAGAATTATAATCGAGAGAATTATTATCTGGCTAGTAAGCGTTATTACAGTTATTATTATTATTACAGAGTGGGTGATAATAAATACACACACATGGGAAAGAAATTGCGAAAAGGAATGTTTCGCAGGCCCGATTTTTCACAATAAATTATCGAAATAATCGGTAATATTTGTATCTTGATTCTAGTTGGTAAATTCATTCTCTCCCTCTATCCCGGCGAATTTGTTAAAAATTAGCTGAAACGAAGCGAGGCGCTAACTTACTTCGGTGTGCAATAAATATAAATATATAAAACAAACGTCGAAATCGTCGCTCGATCTCGTCGTTATTTTCGGGTAACGTTGAAAACGAGATCGTTAATTTGGCAGATTTAAGCCCGCCGTTTTCACCCAGCAATCCGCCATTTGAACGTCGACTTTTTTGCTATCGTCAGCATATAAGGAAAAACTTATATTCCAAATATATGAAAAGATCTCATGGAGAAATCAAGATTTTCGAATAATCGCTCCGCCGTATTGTCGTCGGCCGTTTTCAATTTTCAAACTCTGACCTCAGATTCGTAATCAGCAATACTCGGGTACCAAATTTCCGCAAATTCCATCGAGGAACAAAATGTAAATGGCTCGAAGGGTTGATCCGTCCGCGCTGCTCGCAACGTTCACGGCCGTTTCAACGGGGGGGGGGGGGGGGGGGGGGNCGAGAGAGTCGCGGTAGTTAGCGGGTAGTAGCTGCTGTTCGCCACTTTCGCGGTGTTACATCGTTCGCTTCGTAATCGGGCTGGCTCGGAATAGCGTCGCTAACCGGAGCGCGATAAGTGCCGCGTCCGACGTGGCCGTTCGTCGTGTCCGACGGCGTTACCGGAACACCGGCTCGGTGTCATAACCGCGTTATCGATTAACCTCTTAAACACCGGACAATCGTGCCGCTGGATTTACAGCGCGCCGGGCGCGTTTTTGCGCGATCTAACGACGATGACGACGCGGAGGAGGAGGTAGCGGACGGAGGTGGGGGGTAGCGGATTCGCGTAAATTTTCATCCTGCCCCGTCCCTACAAATTTCGCTTCCCCTCCTCCGCGCGATCGCGTATAATCGATGGACGCGCGCCCGAGGATTCTCTCGTTCGCCCCGATTTAACTACGGCTCCATGAAGAAATATAGCCATATATCGTATCGCAGGGTAACGCGCGCGGGCTCGAGCGTGTAATTCGTCCCGATCGGAAGGGCGCGTCGAACGAAATATTATGTGAACTTAACTCGGCGAACGATGATACATGCAGCGGACGAGCCCGCAGAGCACAGTAACGGGAAGTAACGGCGTTACCGTAGCAAGTTACTCTCTCTTGGTAACGATTTGGTAACGACGTTGTATTTCACCGGTAACGGTAATGCGCATGCACACAGTTATATCTCGCGTTCGTGCCGTCGAAATATTATAACGAATCCTTTACATATAATCCTTCACATATTCTCTTTTATAAATATTAATCAACTAAATAGTGTCTAAACTAATAGTGTGTAACTAAATATTAATAAACTAAATAGTTTCACTTAACCAATTGTTCGGTGATATCTATAAATCAACAATAGTTACCAGGCCTTAATAATAAATACCGAGCCTCGCTAAGATAACATGTTCATATTCACTAAATTATTTGGTAATATTCATTTTATATTTCGTTGAAGGCATTTTACTAAACCACTTGGTAACTATAACCCAGGTTGGATGATTATTACCAAATCTTTTTTTCAGCGTACGCAGCATTTTATCGATTATCGGGTGTCAGTGATCTGTGTTTCGTGTGTTGCGAGGCGTGCGAATCGTTGCGTAATGTCCCTCAACTTTTTCACCACTACGGTGCCATTAAGGTGGCTTCCCGTTAAACGATTTTTTAGGGCGAAACACCGCTATCGCGGCTGCCCGCTAAGCGATCGTTTGGGAGGGAACGCCACGATAGCTTGTCGTTGGTAAGCGATGGTCGGTTCATCTGTTTTCACACCGTAAATACAAGTTTCGCTCATTTGTTAGCTCTTTATTACTTTTTATTAACGTGGACACGATAAATGCAAATAATAACAGAATCGATTGCTGTTATATCCATTACATGCGCAGACTGACGTACCTTTAACGCGTAATATACAGGTGGGTTATTAGGATTTTCTAATTGTATGCGCGTTGATTGATTTATTATTTGTTGATTATACGAGGAAGCAGGAACGATATGTCATAGCAATAATGCGTCATCTGTAATAAGTGCATTTTAATGTCCGGAAACAAATGTATACGGTTAGAAAATATTAATGACCTAATTATACTGTATTAAAGGTTATCACGTTGATACATAAACGTTCAACGACAAAGTTATGCATTATAATGCCGGATATTTTTATACTCGAATAGTAAGAAGTTATAAGTCAGTATCGCATTCGTTCGTTGCTTGTTGTCACCAGAAAAATCAATTAACTTGTGTGTTCACTATGTACATTTATAGTGTACACGTGTAGATATAAAATATTTAATTATCATTTGTAAATATAAAATATATAATTAAAATATTTGCAGATATAAAATATATAATTTATCACGAGGTACTTTATTGTCGGCTTGTGCAGTAAGTAATTTCGAATATTTCACGTAAAACGAAACTATTGTATTTTTTTAATTTTATAAAAATACGCCGTTTCGGCCAATAATAACTCGCCGTTTTTCACATACGTTATGTCACATATTTAAAACGATGTAAAAATATTATAATTCCATTTCACTCGAAAAGTGCAGAATTATTTATCACGCAACATGATGTATTATAAATATGTAGAAAGAGTGTCTTTAATTCGAAAATAATTACGTATCTAAAATGCATTTATTCGTTATTTGTTACCGTCAGAAAATCGATTAATCAGAAAATAACTGAAGTAACCTGATACTTGAATACTATCTGGTGCTCGATATGGTACTCGAGATAACCGGATACTCAAAATTGATCATTAATACATCTAATTTGGCCGTAAAACAAAATGATTAGGCAACAAATTTCGCAAACAAATTACTGTAACCGTAAACACAAAATAAAAATGTAAGCTGAAAAACCAATCAAGATATTATTTTAAACTTCCGTTCTGGAAGAAGATAGAACTGACGGCAAATCTATTTGTAAGCAGAAGTAACTAGGATTTAATCGCTCGAAATCCTAGTTACTCGGTCTTAATCACTTCCTTCTTCCTCTAGAATACACAAATCTGAAACAATATTCTGATTGGTAAAATTTACGTTTTGTGTTTACGATTACGGCAATTTATTATTATGTGCGAAGACTTTTAAGGAGGTGGTAAAACTCAGTAAATTTTCAATGATTCATCAAAAGGACCATTCATAAATATATTTATCATTAATATTTTATCGTACAAAATTATATTTCCATACATATATTTCACTATCTAAATAATAAAATGTCCCTGCTTAAATAATAAACATCTAAATAATAAAACGTTACTATCTAAATAATAAACATTAATTTGAAACGAAGTTGAAATAAATATATTCACACCCAGTAATACGTGAATACGTAAATATGATCTTTTGTTTTTCTTATTAACGTTACATTTCTGTATCAGTTAACCTGAGATGTACAGATAATAAAAGAAAGAGATGTATAAGTATGCAAATATGTGTATATATGTGTGAAAATATATATCACGATAGATATTTGCACATGTACATGTATTTCGAATATAAGTACAAATTATGAACTTTACTCTCTGAGGTACTTTCAAAATAAATGGTCAGTAATTTTCAAATTTGCGTTATAACTTATAACTTATAACGATGTGCAGATATACAAATACGCGCAGCCAGTCTTCAAGTTGCTCGATCAATCGAAATTGCTGTCGATAATTAAACATCGCTCACGGTAAAAATATTATATGGAATATATGGAATATCCACTCGCATTCATAATCTGTAGAGACGATACGAGGCTCACCGAATTTTTATCAAACCCATTTCACCTTACCACCTCCTTGGAAAAGCTCGGCCGCGCGTCGCATCGTCGCGCGCAGTTAGAGTTGGGCGATACAATATCGATACATAGGGAAATAAGGAAAAATAGGATCCTCCCCCGCAATTTGTGGAGGGAAACCTTATTTCCCTATGTATCGATACTGTATCGATACCGTATCGGCCGACTCTAGTGCGCGGGACACGCGATACGACACACTTCCGCGTCAATCAGTGCTCCCCGCGAGTGAATTAAATCGGCTGAACGTGCGAAATCACCCCCGCGCGCTTTCCGTCGAAATCGCAGCCACAATGAGCGCTCGGCGTTCGTTATTTCGAGTCGATTCGCGCGGTGCGATGAAATAATAATCGTGTTTTCTTGAACGAAGCGCGCGCAGGTCGGCATCAAAGCGGCTCGGCCGCACCACTTCCGGCGACACCCGTTCAATTCGCCCGCCTCCGCCGCTATATATTCGATTGTAACACGCGGCTAATGAACCGCCCCCGCCAAGTTGATTTTCATTACTTTTCCCCGCGTGTATGAGCGCCGCCGTCCGGCGAATATATGCACGTACGTACGCGCGGCAGGGCGATTATTAATAACAAACTGGCGCGCAGTGCTCGAATTAAATTCTCTTTGCCCTGCGAGGGCGAGAGAGAGAGAGGGGAAAGAGCGGACGGGACGAGAGGGAGGGGGGGAGACAATGAGAGACCGCGGCGCGGGCTGCATTTTTAGAGAGGAGCCGCATTTCTCGCTCGGGGGAATTACAGTTTTATTTTCGGGAAATTTTATTGTCAACCGTTTCGAATGAAATACGCGTTTCCACGAGCACGGCGCTCACCCCTCGCCGGCCGGGATAAAAATCGCCGGATAATACGGGGGGGG
>NW_014555716.1:1322077-1328959 GCF_001313825.1 Dinoponera quadriceps
GGGGGGGGGCGATTATTAACACACGAGGCTGCCGCATATTCTTCTTCGTTGTGTTATCCGCGCGATGCGATACACACGTACGTATGTACATACGGAACACGAATATATATACAGGGTGTCCGGAACTAATCTCGGTTCTTGTGGTGCGCAAGTAGAACGGGTGAAACTGAGCAGGAAAGTTTTATACCATTTTGCCGAATAACACGCAAAATTTCGAGTTATCAATGACTGAAAATCGTCATTTATAGACGCTCCTTTATTTAATAACTCAAAAATTTACGTGTTGTTTGCAAAATGGTAGAGAACTTTTTTGTTCAAAGTGACCTGATCTTTGAGCAAACTGTTGAGTTATTAATTAAAGAAGCCTCTATACATGATTATTTTCAATCATTGATAATTCGAAATTTTGCGTGTTACAAAATTGTATAGGACTTTTCTGCTCAGTTTCATCCGTTCTATTTGCACACTGCGGGAACCAAGATTAGTTTGGGACACCCTGTATATACAACCGAGCCGTTCTACGACGACTCACCGTCCCCGCGTGGATTTAAAAACCGGCGTGTCGAGGGGAGGTTCGGTTATTTATTAAAATATTTTCATGGCCTCTCGGCGGCGCCGGGCTGCGGCGCGACCCAACTGTGCGTGGCTTATCGTACTGGAGGAGCGAGAGAGAGGGAGGGAGGGAGAGAAAGAGAGAGAGAGAGAGAGGGAAAGAGAGTCGAGCAGGGCGCGACATCCGGAAACGGGTAACGCGATATTGTCCTACTTTTCAGCATTTAGCCCGTTATCTCGCTCGGGAACGTCGTTTCGCGAACGTTGTACGGCAGTCGTGATGTTAGACAGCGATGAAAACGGCGGAGAGTCGCTCCATTACGGTGACATAATGTTTTAATGTGCTACATTATTTTTCCCTCGTACCCTTCTTTCTCTTTCTCTATCTTATTTACTGTGCCATTTAAATTTCTTCAAAGTGCGTATTGTTACCTGAATCGAGATCTTGATTTGACATTAACCCTTCTTTAGCTTCCGTCAGACTTTGTACCAGTCTAAAATTGTCGAAGCATAAACTATTGTCTCTTGATGCTGAAAATTGTTACTTACTTTTGTTTTGTTAAAGTTTCAAGAATGATTTGGGATTTATTCGATATTTGATTATTTCGACAGCTTATGTGGAAAATTCCAGGAGCACTTTTTTAACAACGAAGAAGTATTATTTAATATTCGATCGCATCAACAGAAAAAGTCCACCTGCACTTAATCTTTACTCTTAAATTCAATCGATATATTAATTATAATATATATTAATTATAAATTCCATCGATATATTAATTATATATATATATATGTAACTTATTTAACTACAGATAGAAAATATGTGCGATAAGCAGAAATGAAAAATAGTTAGTTAAAAATTGATCGATAAATTGATAAATATGTCTATATAACTGATAATATGTATAACTGATAATATGTATACAGGGTGATTCATTATTGCATATCCATATTTCAAGGATGAATGTGCGCATTAAAATAAATAAAAAGCGTCATACGGACATATGTCCTACGCACCTTAGTTCTCGAATTACAGATGATTGAAGAAAATGTTCGAAGCGTCCGCCCTGCGTTTTCGTAGATTCGAGCTCGTTT
The DNA here is from genome assembly GCF_001313825.1 of Dinoponera quadriceps. Classification (NCBI taxonomy): domain Eukaryota; kingdom Metazoa; phylum Arthropoda; class Insecta; order Hymenoptera; family Formicidae; genus Dinoponera; species Dinoponera quadriceps. The sequence goes on from NW_014555716.1 coordinate 1,323,725, forward strand.
TGTCGAGCGATATTTTCGATTCGACAAATTGCGAAGAGCTCGTGAGCGACGTACCTGCTCAAGGTGGAGATTCAACAGTGACGTCAACGCGAGTTCCGCGTTGTTCCGCGCAGGGATCTTTCGTGAAATCTCGCCGTAGGCCGGAATTGATGTTTCTCGTTTCTTCGGCGCGCCGTCACGTAAAACGAGACGCGTCCCGTGTCGCGCGTTACTTATTTCCTCGCCGACACGTCGCACGAGCCGTTTAATTTGTCAAGACGCGTCGCCCCTTCGTTCCCCCGGGTTTTTCTTGCGCTTTTTTATTCCGACGAACATGTGTCGGAAGTGAATACGTTAGGAGAGCGGAGGCACGCCCTTAAGGAGCGGCTGAAACGAATTAAATCGTGCGGGAAGAAAACGTTAGCTAGCGGGGCGAAGATAGCGATGAAAAGCCCGCTCTTTATCGATCATTCGAACGTCCCTTTTTTGTCTCCCTCTCTCTCTCTCTCTGGAAAGTCTCTCTTAAAGGGATTCTAAAGTCGATGACGAATTTAATAAGCGTCGATGAACCAGAGGCGACCCTAAAAATATCATGTCACGTAAACACCAACACAATTAAGCTACTTTTTTATATTTTATATTTTTTTATATTTTATATTTTTTATTTCTTGTACATATAGATCTTATGTGAATGCGATATAAATGTGAATACGATGAACTTGTGCTATTCCATTTTATTATATCTAACAGAAAATTTCTAACCAAGATATATAAAAATTTTTCCGCAAATTTTCTGTACCCTCTTAGACTTCTAAATTTCAATGAAGAGATATAAAAGTGTTCTTTAAAAATGTTCCTAAAACTTTATTGATCAGAGCATTAAAACATTCAGTATGTACAAGCTGTTGGATTTCTATATTACTGAAATATTTACGCTAACTGACAGAGACGTCACTAGAAATTTTTAATTATTTTCACACACCGAGCAATTCTCCAATTGATTTTCGCTCGTACTTTCATTATGTAAAAGCGTTTGTAATTCTACGCAACCGATAAGAAGCGAACTTTGCAGGAAAAAGAAGTATTCTGTCCGTAAAGTTTTAAAATATAGCATTCCCGTAATGTATATTTTGTTGTTTGGTAGTTTCAAGCAAATACCATTTAGCGAATAAAACGCTGATAATACGGGGAGATAATAAGAATACTCGTTTGATCAGTATCGTTTATATCAATATCGCGGAGTGACCATTAACGAAAAATTTTGCGTTTAATGAAAAAACATCAGACGCGGCGGCAGATTATTTGTTGCAGTGCGTAATATTTCGTATAATGCGCGCTTTTTGAATTTGAGCATGTATCGAGATTAAATTCTCGTAACGCTCCGAAAAACAAAGGCGCACGTATTGAACGAGATTAAAATTTGATTTTAATCCGCGGGCCGTTAATATTCGTGCAAATTCCGATCGGCTTTCAATTTAAAAAAATTCCCAATTGATTGCCGTCCGGTAACAAACAAATTTTCTATAATGCGCGAAAATTTGTCAAATTGAAAACTCGATTTTTGCCGAGCCGATTTTAATACGGAAATGCGCTCGATTTCTCCGATCGATATCGATCGCCACTTCATACGTGTTCATAGTATATCGCAAAAGCTCCGTCAACTCTGCCCCGACCTTCGTTTACTGTCGTCAAACTTTTCGAAACTGTGTACACTTGGCGTAATATACGCCACAACTTTCGCGAGATCCAGAATTTTCAGTCTTACATATATGTTTTTATTTATTTATTTATAGGGAATTATCCCTTAGATACATCAAACATAATTAATACATTATTACATTATAAATATCATATAAAAGAGAAAAAATATACAAATATATTATAAAGGTAACGTTTATAAAATAATTAAAAACTTGTTTATAGCGACCCGTGTGGAAATCTTATCTTTTCCCCCGCTCATCGTGGGTTTCCGACCTGTTTTTTAAGATTTCTCCAATTAAGAAAAACTAAAAGGATTCCGACTTGTTTTTCTAACACATAACATGATTTCTATGAATTATTAGACAAATATAGGAAATTCTGATCAGATCCCTATTAGGCATTTCTACATTTGTACATTAATTCGAAGTACTTTATAATGTTTATCTTTAACTTCTTTAACTTTGATAATAATTATATAAACAATATAAATTTATACTACGATAAGTTTATTATGAAAGTATATATTTTGAAAAGAGATATATTTTTTATTCATAGAATTCAATACGATCATGGTTAATTAATTAATGGTACATATTTTTTATAAGAAAAGTGGTATAAAATAAAAAAAAATATTAAATTCTCAAACGTAAATTGCACGTTTTAAATGTATAATTCAGTATATTGAAAATAAAACAAGTAAGAATATTTAAAAATAAGATTATTATTATTTTCTTCTTTTCATCAATGTATCTAGAATACTTTCTGACGTTAAGAATATGTTCTTCATTAATAACGAGCTTTTTAAATTTTATAAAATAATGCGAAAAGAAAATGATGAAACATGCATAAATTCAGGGGACTCCTGATTGAGAATGTAACGTAACTCTGGAAATTAATGTTTACTTATCTCATTTCACGCTGAATTTACGATAGCAGATATATCATGATTATACATTTATAATGTCACAGTGATAATATCGGTATAATATTGATATTACACTGATATCTCGTGAAAATCTGTAGGTTACGGTACATTATATCGATATTACATCGAAATTTAGATAACACAGGTATTATAAAATAAAGGTATACATAAAATATATAAATCGTGTAACTCCTTCCGTGCGTCTACGGAATAGCGTGGCGTATATACAATATATATATATATATATACACACATATGACTGTATACACCCCGTAATTCATAGCGGAACACACCATGCCTGTGTGTGTGCACAGAAAAAAGGTTTCTTTAGATTTAATATTTCTATTTATCCGACTAAAATTTGTTTCATAGAAATAACATATACTCGTACGAAATATCATTTGTTTGAGTAAAAATTGTATCGTCTCATTCAAGAAAACTCTATTATTTAACAGAGAAAACGTCATTATTTAACTCTATTATTTAACAGAGAGAACGTCATTATTTGAAGTAATATCTTTCAACCAAATGAAATCTTATTCGGTTACAATAAATAAAATAGAACGTAAAATGGAAAAAATAATTTCTTTACGGGAAAATTGTCTTTCGTTACGAACAAATGTTTTATTCAAGATTCATTAGTTTCCTCGGAGCGTGCCAATGACGAAATCTGTTCGGATGCGATGAGATTGACTAAATTTCAAGAAATCTTTTTCTCGCTCTGTGTTTATGTGTGTAACTACGTAGGAGCAGCAGCCGCGCGCTCGCCCGCACGAGGTCGTGTCGTGTCGCGTGCGTCGTCCGGAGACGCGAGACACGGAAATCTTCGTCGCGACGACGATCGTGGGCAGAGCGGAGAGGAAGGCACGAAACCACCCTCGGTGGCCATATGGCGCGTTTCCCGAAATCGTCGGGGAAACCCGGGCACGTGGGCGATTTCAAAAACGCGCCACCAGACGCGACGTCTCCCCGACGTGCCCGCAGGAAACCTCGTCTTAGCTCCCTCTCACCTCCTCTTCCGCCCTTGTCCTGCGAGGCGCTTACCCCTCTTCTCCACCCTCCGCTCCGGTTTCGGTCACCGTCGTCTAATTCGGGGCATAAACTCGGCACGCGTGACCAAAAATCGCGGTGGGGAAACCGCGCGTAGAGATTTACGATCGCCTCGGGTAGCGGTGGAGTCTCGGCTTCCCTCATTCCACGTCGCTACCTTTATTTTCCGCCATGTTACGTGGAATTTCACTCTCTCTCTCTCTCTCTCTCTCCCTCCCCCTTTCCTTTTCTACTTACACTACCTCCTCTCTCTCTCTCTCTCTCTCTCTCTCTCTCTCTCTCTCTCTCTCTGTTTCTACGTTTGCCCGATTCAAAGACATCTCGTTTCCCGAGAGCGCGCCTGCCTTCTCCTCTGAATACAATATTGCAAAACTCTCACTTTCTCCAAATTGTCGGATGACTCAATGGGTGTAACGTCCACGGTTTCCTTTCGACCTCTGTTTGAATCCAACAGCCTCTCTTCAACTTTGATTCCTGATATCCTCATTTTTGTATTGATTTTAATTATTAATCTTTGTGATCAGCACAATAAAATGAACTAGAATTGACGGCTTAGAAGAATACAATTTTTGTGCTGACTAGTATTATTATTATGTTATCACTTAACTGGATATTTACATTATATATATTGATGCTCACATCGATGAGAATATTCGGGCAGATCAGGATTTGAGCATTGACGCTGCAAATGTTTGCGAGTCTCCATAAATCGTAAACCGCTAATGTTGGAGGTTGCAAAATAACCCAGGAACGGCAAAAATGTGCAAACCGATGCGTTACGTGTTATCAAAAGAAGAGAAAAAAGCGACGTTCCGAAAGAAACCGTTTCATCAACGGCATTACGCCGCGTGAATTAATGAGACCGTGAAATTTATGAAATTATCAAGACCGCGATGGAAGGGTGTGTCGCGCTCGGCGGAAAAGTTTCCCTCCGCTCTCCGCGGAGCAGACGCGTCACGGGGAGACCGTTTGGGCGGCATAAGAAGTGCGGCTTATGCAATATTCTCTCGGGGGAATTCATTAACGCGCCCGGGCCCGATTATCGCGGTACTTGGACACGATTCTCCGTCCTAAGTTTACGATGGAACACGCGCCGGCGCAAACAGCCGGCGACGTCGCCGCTCTCCTGCATTTTCCGCGGGGGGATTCAGCTTTGATATATTACTCGCGCGGCCATTTGTCGAGTAGCCGCGGCGAGAACGAGGCGAGGGAGGAATAAATATAAATCTGATCTAGCGTTTAGATTGCATCCCCTCCCCCTCTCGGACGAAACGCGGAGCCGGCGGGAGCGTCGCGATAAAAAAGAGAAACGTCGGAATCCGGTGGTTTTTCTTCCTCTCTCTCTCTCTCTCTCTCTCTCTCTCTTCATTGTACCCGCTTTTCCTGCGTTTTCGGCTCACGTTTAATTGGGAGAGAGGAAACGATGAGCGGCGAACGGTTTCGCGGGGGGTGGGGGGAGGGGGGAAAGACCTTTTTTTCCCCCGAGGAGACGCTCCGAGACGTTTTTCGCTTTTTAATTAGGAGAAATGGATTATCGGCGAAGTTCCGCCGTAAAAGAGGGGGGGGGGGGGGGGGGGGGG
>NW_014555716.1:1328977-1342192 GCF_001313825.1 Dinoponera quadriceps
GGGGGGGGGAGGGAGCGGGAAAATAAAAATGAATAAGAATCGCGAGATGGAACGCGCGTCCGGGCGAGCGAACGCGCTTTCGTTCGACCCGAGTGCCTCGTTCGCGAACGAACGATGGGAATGAAAGGAAAATTGAGGCGGAATGCTTGGAAAAATGATATCGACCTCTCCCTCTTTCTCTCTCCTTCTCTCTTCTTTCTTCTTCCCTCGGCGAATACGCTGCCGTTAGATTGTCGAAATTGGAAGGAACGCGCGCATCGCCCGCGGCGTCGGAAAGGCAACTTGTCAAAGGGGAAACGTATGGAAAAATGCGCCGCGAAAAGTGCATTCCACGGTTTTTTCCCCGCGCGCGCCCCTTGTTAGGGTGAGGGGGGAGGGGGAATCAAAACGGCACGCGAAATTAAAGTCGGGCGACCGGAAATTTTGCCCCAGCGAGCGTGCGAGCGAGCGCGCCGACCGCGCAATTTTTCTGCCGGTTCCGCGATTTCTCCTGTTTTCGCCGAAAAAGCGGCTCTTTGAGCCGGCCGAATGGGATTATAAAAGATATTCGTCTGACTGTGGAATATATCTCCACGTGCCTTTCGTTGGAGGCTTTTTTTCAACAAGTTTACGCGTCCCATATGCGCGCACGTGTGAGTGTGCGTGCGTGCGCGCATAAGCTTGCAAGAGTTAAACGCGATTCTGAGCGAGCAGCGAAATATTCCGCCCCCCTCTTCAGAGGAGCGTCGATAAATTACACGCTCGAAAATTGAATCGCACGGTTATACCTTTATCGTGTTACGCGACTCTCGTTGCGTCTTACACGTGGCCGACGTCGCACACCCTGTTGTTAACCCGGGAATAGCCGCCTGGGGTCATTTCATACTCCAGCGGTCGGAAAATGAGGCTCACGTCGCGGCGGGTGTTTTTTTTTACCGAATTATCGGGAACCAATATGTACTTTTCGTTTGGACATTTAAAGACCTGACCTGCGCAACATGAATAGGCTTATTCGTAATATAAGCTTGTAAAAACACGTTTGGGTACAAAACGACCGCAGGTGAGACCGTTCACCGTTATAAAATTAGTCAAGTACAGCAAGAATTCGTATTGTGAAAACAAGATGATAACAAGTTTGAATGATGTTATGTGTACCCATAAACTTATTCCGGTTCCTAAATATTTTTCTGGTTTCCCCTCATTTTTTTCTTAAAAATAGCGAACAAATCTATATTTACAATGTCCCGGAATAACAACAAACCATAGAGCAATCGACAATATGCTATATTTTTGTTAATAACAACGGTTTTTAATTGGGGTCTAAATAACCCCGGATGATCGTTCAAGTAAAAAAAAAAAAAAAATAAGGCAACTTTTCCCGGGTTAACGAAACATCAGGCCTGTCCGATGAGTATTGAAGCGCTCTTCGGCCTCGCTCGACAATCGGGGGAGATCAAAGAGATCGTCGCGATGTGCCCTCGAAGACCGGATTGTTAATTCCAACGCGAAACGTCCGACCGCGAGAGATCCTCGAAAGATAACAGCGAAACGAACGCTGCGGCGACGTCAGCGTGGTACCATTGCAGAGAAAAGAGAGAGGGGGAAAGCGAGGAGAAATTTCCCGGCCGGAAAATTTCCCGGTATGCCCCTTTAATTGGGACTCGCAGCAGCGAAGTCGCGGTCGAAGTTCGCGCTTGCGCGCGCGGGAGGAAGACGGGATAACTCGCAGCGGGCGAGTTCGCTTTGCAAACGCTGCGTTCGCTGAACGAGAAAAACAGGATCGTGCGGGGAAACAAAAGACGGCGAGCGAAGAGAAACGGGGGTCGAGAACAGGAGCGGAGGGTGAGGGGAGTTAAGCAGCGGACGACGCTGCTCAACAATCGAGTACCAGCCGGCGAATAGAGCAGACGGAGGAGAGCGTATCCTCCCGGTAGGCGAACCTCCGAAAAAAGAGGGAGAAGCGGGAAACAGCAAAAGTTTCCACTCGGGGAAACTCGCCAGCTTAATTCTTTCCTTCGCCGAGTGAGCGAAGCCATTTTCCGCGGCGCGGGGAAGAAGCAAGCTCGCAGAGGGTTGAGAGAGGACGGGTCGTTGCCGATCGTCCGAAATCTCGGCCGATCCCCGTCCGGCTGTCCGGACTTGATTTCCCGGACGAATTAAAAGTACGACGTTTCCGCGCCATCTACACTGCGAGGGAAAGATTTCTTCGGATTTAATCAATTTCCTCGCGTCCGAGTATCATCGTTGGCGCGCTCCGAAGAAACTAACGTTCCGATTGACAAACACGATTGTCAGACCTTCCAACGAACATCTTTATCTGAAATAAAAAATTTGCCCGAAGAGGGAAGATCATTTTCTCGCGAAGAAATTATTTGCTTCATCTTGACCGAATGATATTTTATTCGGTTGAAATTACGTTATTCCACATAACAGCGTTCTTTCCGGTTGGATAGTCTTTTTGAATGAGACGATGAAATTTTCACTCGAATAAATAATGTTTCAATACAAGTATATGCTGTTTCTACGAAACAGATTTTAGTCAAATAAATGGAAGTACCGAATCTAAAGAAACCTTTTTCTCCGTGTACCCCTTCGAAGGCCATCCTGCGTCCGTCTTACCGCTTGTCCTCCTCCCGAATCAGAATCTCTCATCGGACAGATCTCTTGAAATCAACGAACTTCGGTCACGTAACGCGCTAATGCAGGTACGACGAAGCCGCTTCCGTGTACAATCGCCGGCCCGGAAATTTCTAGTCGAAAGCGAGCGACGTTTGGATGGCGTTTTACTCCATTTCGACGACTCTTCCGCGCGGCTGCTTTTGACGCGGAGTATCAGCACCGGCCGGATTTTTCCGGGTCAAGTGCCGGCGACGCGTGGCCGCGCCGGCACACCGACGGAATAGCAACCTTGACACGTGATATAATCGGGATTTTATAATCACCCGCGCATTATTCATTTGTTATTTTCATTGGACATTCGGTCATTGTGATGCGGCACGCAGCTCTATCGTCTGTGACAGTTTTGTGTTAACCCGGGAGTAGTCACCCTATTTTTTTTTTAATGTAAACGATCACCTGGGGTCGTTTAGATCCCGATTAAAAATTGTTATTATGAACAAAATGCACATTATTGATTGCTCGATGATTTATCGTTGTTTCGGAGCATCGTAAACATAGATTTACACGCTATTTTTTGAAAAAAAAAAAATGAGGGTGAACCAAAAAAATATTTAAGAATTGGAATAAACATATCAAGTGGCTTATCATGGCAGTAATTCTAATAAATGACGATATAAATTTAAAAAATCCTATTTTATTGCCTTTTTTCCATGGAATAAGGTATTTAAAGGTTCGTAAAAATAATTATTCAAATAGATTGAAAATATATTAAATAACATTCATTTTATAAGAATGTAAAGTGAGGCTAAATCACGGTCATACAAAGTTACTAGTACTGATTCAGGATTGTAAGAAACTATTTTCATGTCCAAACGAAAAGTACATATTAGTTCCCGATTGGTAAAAAAAATCCACCGCGACGTGAGCCTCATTTTCCGACCGCTAAGATATGAAATGACCCCAGGTTACTATTCCCGGGTTAATCTTCCCTGTTTAGGATAGGTTAAACTATAAGCGAGCTGCCATCGCGACCTAATAACCCTCTGCGTTCTCTCAGCGAGATTTTTTCTCATCTCACTTTGTCGACACCCCGGGACGAAAATGCTTGCGTGTGTTCCCCCTCCGCGGGAACCCCGACCGGGGGGAAGGGGAGGGTTCGATTTCATATCTGCGAGTCGTCATGGTGCTGATATTCGCGAGATGAACGGAAGTTAGAAGGATGAATGGCGGATAAGGTCGGGAATAAAGCGAGAGCGGAGCGGTAACCGCGCGCGATCGACGTCTTTAAAATTATGCGAAATCAACCAATCCGACTCGCGCGCTCGCGCATGATGTGTGCGTTTGTGTGTGTGTCTGCGTGTGCGAGCACGACCTACACAAAGAAAAAGGTTTCTTTAAATTTAGCATTTCTCTTTATTTGACTAAAATTTGTTTCACAGAAACAACATGTATTTATACGAAATATTATTTATTTGAGTAAAAATGTCATTCGAGGAAACTCTATTGTTTAACCGAAAGAACGCTGTTATTTGAAACAATATCTTTTAACCGAATAAAATATCATTTGGTTACAATAAACATATAAAATGCAGCGAATAATTCTTCATAAGAAAATTCTCTTTCGTTACGAACACATTTTTTATTCAAGATACAGATACGTATTCGTTGAAGAGTCGAACAATCGTGCTTATCAATCGAAACACTCGTTTCTTCGGAGCGTCCCAACGATGAGATTTGTTTCGATGCGATGAAATTTGTTAAATCTGAAGAAATCTTGTTCTCAGTGCACTTTCCGTCGAATCCTCGTCGTCGTCGGCCCGTTTTCGGCACGATCACATCCCGGGATGCGATCATTACTTATGGATAACTCGGTCATTACTTACCGTATTACTTTATCGCTCGCTCGTAATTGGGAATCCTCCAGGATTACACCCGCGACCGGAATTTGTCGCGGATCCTCGGGGCGCGATTTCGTAAATTCGCGGCACCGCCGGATTCCGCCGGGGTTATTAAGATCGCGCTGTGTAATACGATCCCCTCCCCTCCCTCCTTCTTCCACGGCCTTCCGATGTTTCATAAATACGGTCGCTCTCTTCCGAGGTTCCTTGTTCGTCGAATGTTTTATTTAATTGCGTGCGCCGAGGTCGCCCCGGCGAGATAAGTATGTCCTCTCTTGTCGGTGACGGAGGAGGAGGGGGGGGGGGATTCGTTTGGACAGTAGAAGCCGCGTTAATTAAAAGCCCTCGCGCGATTACGTGAATTATTATGCCCGCCTGCCTGCCTTTATTTATTATTTATTTATTATTTGCGTTACCTGGGCTCGCATCATTGCCGTTGTTGCGCTCAGCCCTTCGCCGTATATTTGTATGACAAATACAATTACATGCGACTGGATATCTCATCTCCAGGCCGGGGAAAATATAAACAATTTGCAAGATACGAGAAAAATATTGCAGATAAATATGCAAGAAGGGCCGACGAAAGAGGGTCGAATTGTTCTTGGTATTTGCGCAAAATAATAATCATAATGTAGATCGCAAGTCTGATGTTTATCGGGGATATATTACTTCTGCGTTTCGATTCCTTACTTTCTAAATTTCTTGGAGCGGAATCTCACGCCAAACTAATGAAAAGTGGTATTATTTGAAGATACTGTCGCTCGAAATCGCTAGGGTGATTGTTAATTTGACTCGAGAGAGGACTTTAGAGTGGATTCCTTACGAACGAATGTTTCAATCGATCGGAGTGAATATGTTTCAGTGACAGTGAAATACGAGGCTAGATTGAAAAGTTCCCGACCTGATCGAGAAGGAGCAAGAGTTCAGTGGAATTTTGATATTTGTTCAATAGATGTCACTGAAAGAAACACAAAGAGCTCAGTTTGATGTCACTCCAGCGATTAGTTTGTTTCTGACAGCCTTTTGCGTGACAGTTTGTCAACAATGGGGAAATTGGAGTATCGCGCCGTGATAAAATTCCTTCATTTGATAGAGAAAACTCCTACGGAAATTAAGGCTGAATTAGATTCAGATCGGGCTCGCTTTTCAATTCTGAATGAAATTATTCGCTCGCCAAGTGGAGAATTCACTTTGCACACGTGAAAAATGCATCCTAGTTACTCGGTGTGATCTCTAGCGAGTAAAATCTCATTCTAAGAAATTTACAGAGTTCATTTGGATCTGCCTCAACGAAAGAAAGAGAAATGGTGTGATATTAACATATGTAAAGAATTATAACAAAGCTACAAAATCACGACAAAGTTATCGTGAAAAGTATTGCGGTCTTCGTCGGTCCCAATGTTACGTTTCGCGGGTTGAGTTTTTTCGTGAGCAGAGGAAGCTCTTCCCGTTCCTCCGCTCGCAGTGGGATCTCGCGCAGGAAGAAGCAAACGAGTTGAGGGGAAAGAACGGAGGTGGAATAAGTGCGTGAAGAACGCGGTATCAGCTAAGCAAAGCGTCGTATCGCCACCGTCGCGCCGTCTCTCGTTACTCGTGACAGATGTGTTCTTGAGGACCGTCGAAATCGCATAAATGGAATCCCATTTTCCCGTATCCCCCGAGCCGTGGAACGAGTCTTATCTCCGAACGTTATTTCCGCATATTACAAAGGGAACTCGACGTTTGTAGCTAACGCAAACTCCTGTTCCCCCAAGTAACAGGCACCGCGCTCGGTACGTTTCTGTTTGCGTCTTCGTGCTCCGTCGACCGGATAAAATGGGGAGGGAATCAACGTCCACGTGCATGTAAAATTGATATTACCGTCGCGAGTTTCCGAAGCGAACGTATACCACCCTCTTCCCCCTTCTCCTCCCTCTCCCCCCTCACGATATAAATAACAGACCGAAATCCATCGCGGGGTTTTTCTCTCATTTTTCTCTTCCTTCTTCTCCCCCCATCCCTCTCTTTCTCTCTCTCTCTCTCTCTCTCTCTCGCGAAAATAATCGTATTATACGCTCTGCAAAATTTTCATTACGCCTAGAACGATGGATTTTTCGTGAGTTTTTCGCGTTCGACCTCGCGCGCGCATCATCTGTACGAGGCGGCCGACGATATAACCGTCGTCATTCGGGCGCGAATGGAAGCTTCACTGTGTCGAGAACGAGAAGTCGCCGCTTCATGGTGAGAAAATTTCATCACCTCCCCCCCCCCCCCCCNCTCTCTCTCTCTCGCCGTGCCGTTCCTTCTCTCCAGAGACTGTTTCGCGCCAGTCGGCGAACGAACGTCGGTGCGCGCCATAAATTCCGGCGACGCGATTCCGTAATTCCGGCCGCGGCGGTAACGTTCGGGCGAAACCTAATCTCTCCTAAGTCTCTCCGCGAGCATCCGCGATAGTTTCGGCACCCTTCTCCGCCGGATAATACAGAGGGCGCGTTTGTGTTTTGCTACTCTTCTTCCCTCCCCAACCTCTACCGCCTGGTTCCTCTTCCTTCCTTCCTTCCTTCCTTCCTGCTCGCTCCGGCTTTCATCCTCGTAGAAACAAATGTTCCGAAATAACCGTTCCTCGCATGGTTTCTTGTATTTTTTTTTTTTCGTCAGCTTCGACCCCTTCTCCGTTCCCTTCGATCCCCCCCCCCTCCCCCCTATCTTCGCCGTTGCCGCTCTGTCGTAACTAAGAGGTCTCTCGTTCGGACTTTCCGTTTTAAACTCGGATAAAAGCTCGGAGGACCAACCGTGTCGGGCTGAAGGGTGAAGGGGGAGAAAAGAAAGAGAAAGAGAGAGGGTGGGAGAGGGTGGGAGCGGAGGTTGGGGGTTATACCTATCTCCTGCGGGATGCGATTTCGTAAATTCAAGTAAAACTAAGATCCGTGTAAACCTAATCTTCTTAAACGAAGTCCAGATCGTAAAGTCTCGAGCATCCGCCGGCTGGTGCACCGTCGCTGCCATGCCGTGCCGTGAAGGGATAAAAAGGGCGTGGGGGTGGCGGTACTGGCGGTGGTGGTGGTGGATGGCATGGCCGAGGAGGGTGGGTGAACTCGGCTACACACTCGGGATGGGTACTAAAAGGCGGCTATATCGCGGCGTGTCGGTGGCGTTTGGACTTAGGACGAGAGGAAGAGAATGAGAGAGGGAGAGAAAGAAAGAGAGAGGGAGAGGGGGGGAGGGAGAGAGGAAAGAGGGAGTCCCGTTCGTTCGAAGCGCGCGCGCCCCAGCATGACAATAATTTCGTATTAAAACGGTTCTTGCGGATTACACGTTTCCCGCCTCCGACGTTTCCGTCCGTTCCCCCCCCCCCTTTTTTTTGCTCACGTCATTTGCAGATAATGCGGATACGATCTCCGCTTTTTCCTCCCCTACTTCCCACACCACCCCTCTTTATCCCCCCTGCTCTGTCCTCGTATCTTTCCGCTCCGGCAGGAGAGCTTCGGAGGGAAGTTCCCTCCGAAGAAGAAGAGAGACACTCCATCTCTCTTCTCTAATGCTGTTCACCACCCAATACGGTTGTTCTCCCGCCTTCGTTGTTTCATTTCAGTCAAGAGCCGCGTCGTTCCTTCGCGATTTTTTTCCGCCATTTTCGGGAATATCTTTACAAAAATATTTCGCCGTTTTTAGCCCGCGAAAACTATTAGTTTGAAAGCAGTCATTCGGCTGAACGAGTGTGACATTATTTTTAGATCGGAAAGAGCTATTTCCTCCGTAAGAACGAGTGGATGTATAACGGATTGCATGCAAGTACGTACGAATGGTATTAACGTAGCATTATTTGGTATTTTTAAGCAGTGAACACGTACAATGCTGTGTAAATTTGAGATTTGTATACGTACGATTCAGCTACGAGTATAAAGTACTTGTACAACACTCGCAAGCACTTGTGTTCCATATTTTGAAATAGCACGAATAAATGCACGACACTTCAGCGTTCCTCCTTCCGTATTGAAACGAAACTGAGTAAAAGAGAAATGTATTAACGCGCTGTCACTCATCAAAACGAAAACGTGGAAAACGTGAAGCGAAGACGGGCAATCTTCTAGAAAAAAGCCATGCATACTCCCGCGTACTCATTATATTTCTTTGCTTAATACGCTGCGCATGCCTGAGAGTGCATGAGGAACAAACGTGGAAATGATAGAAGAGATTAAAAACGGGCCAAAAACGGGCCACATGAGGGGTAAGAATGGTAAAATATTTTCGTAAGGGTCGTTGCTGTCCCAGTATTGGAAATCGATCATTCCTAATACATTTGTAATGCAATGGAAATCGATACAGTTACAATACTGTCTTTCGAGTCTTCATTCAGGGAAATGACTTAGTAATTAGCAGCTAAATCTATTGGCTAGTTCGAATTTTGCTAGCGTTGAAAGGTGGATATTAGAGGTAAAATGCATTTGCTGCGAAGTACTAAATTTTATTAACTGAAATTATTAGCTTGAGTAGCTGAAGTTGTTTTACTGTGCTCTCTCTCTTTCTCTCTCTCCCTCTCTCTCTCTCTCTCTCTGGTTATAACATATATATAAAATAAATAGACAATATGAAACAAAACACATTTACAATCCTTGGCCATATTATTAGACTCATCTTAATTTTGTACATTTCATTGAATCCCGAGGAGCAGCTTTATAATACGGCTCATCTACCGATCGAAATATGTTTTAAGGAACCGTTATTCTAAAATTCTATTGTAAAAGATATTTTTTAAGACGTCATTTCACTTGGCTGTTATAGTGACGAACAAGTATGAACCCGTGCTAGTTTCGTTGTTGATATTAACGGGAACAGACGTGTTTTGCGTGTATATGTGTGTGTCAATTAGTCAATTTAGTTTTATCTTTATTTATTTGTGACTTGAAACTTCAAATTCCCTGCTTGCTGACAGAAAAATAAATTTTCATGTGAAAAATATTGATATCGTTTGCAAAAATCATAGGTAAAACGAGTGACTTATTAATCGGAACATTACTTTCTTCGGAGCCGACGATGAAATTTGCTTGGATGCGATGAAATTGATTAAATCTGAAGAAGTTTCCATCTCAGTGCGGTATCATCTATCGGCATCTGGTACCATTCATTAAAAATCTAAGCTCGTACTTCGCTAGGGATTATTTCCTATTTGAGTGACAGTTACAGAGACTGGCTTCCGAAGCGGTTCGAACGCTTCCGTTTCGATACAGTTCGCAAATGACGGTCCGGGAGAGAATCCGAGAAATAAGTCCTCTCGCCGGACCTTCGTTTTTCCGAACTGCATGAGAAAAGCAGCGTTCAAATCGCCTAGAGAGCCAGTGTACACGTAATCGTCGTGACTTATATCCCGAAATACGTTGTATTCCGCGGTCTTCGCGCACGATACAAATGCGGTGTCTTCATCCCGCGTAGTCGACCGACGTTCCCGTCAGATTTCGAGCACGCACCTCACGCAAATCCCATCTCCTTCTTCTTCCCCACCTCCCTCCCTCTGAAAGTATCTGTCTATCCATATCCATCTCTCTCTCTCGTTCTCATTCCCTCTCCCCCCGTTGAAATTTCGCGAATCGTTCTTCTTCTTGGTTGGCGGCAAGTGCGCGCCGAGTAAAAGTTGCCGTCGTCGCGTGTTCGCGTAACACGCTCGAGTTTTGCATTAAAAGAGCCGCAGCCTGCCTGCAAAAATACGAGCCCCCTTCCTCCCCTCCTGCCGTCGGCCCTCGTGCGGTGCCCCTTCTCTTTTTTGCGTCGCGCCCGCTTCTCGCGGATGATACAAATACGATCTTCTTCCTGCTTTACCGCCGTCTCTCACCGGCGCGATTTCGTCGCCGCCTTTCTTTCGCGTTACGACGGACTTCCCTCCAGCCGGAAACTTTTTCCCGCGGCCTTTTCTTTCTCCCTTCTTCGCGGCTCGCCCTTTCCACGGCCCTCCGCCGCCACTTCGATGTGCGGCACGTCCCGTCTCATTATTCTTATTTTCGCTTCCACCCCGTTTCCACGAGGGAACTTTTCGCGAGCGCGGGGTTAGTATAGATATGAGTTTCCGCCCTTATCTCGTTCTACATATGCACACACCGGCGCAAACAGCTGTAGGAGCGAGAGGGGCAGGGGGGGGGGGCGAGAGAGGAATGGCGACTACGTCGTGGGAATATTAGGCGGCGAAATCGCGCGGGATTATCGGCCGCCGATCGATCGCTGATCTTGAATATTCATATAGGAGAACTTTAATTTTATTTGCGCTCTTAGGACGCGCGTACCCGCACGGTGTTTGCATTTCAAACGCGCTCGTACGTCTAATATTAATATGTAAGATTACGTATATATGCGCATTAATAGTAATACGTTAATAGTAATACATTAATAGTAATACAGCGTGTAATCACGTTTGATTAGTTTGATCTACTCGACCGCTCATTTTAACGATTTATTTGCGGTAATCGCGCGACGACACGATCACGTCACGAATCATTAGGTAGAATTATGAAAATTCGACGAAGACGGTGTGACATCGCGCACGGTTTTAATTCGGATTCAAGGGGATGTGCTGAAGTTGACGACGAACTCGATGAGCGCCGACAAGCGTAAAGATGATTCTCTTGAGATGGCGTGTTACGTTGTTACGTTGAAAAATCGTGTGTTACGTGGAAAAATCATTTCGGCTGTATCCGCGCTGAGAAAAAGATTTCTTCGGATTTGATAAATTTTATCGCATCCAAACAGATTTCATCATTGGCACGCTCCGAAGGAATTAATGTTTCGATTAACAAGTACGATTGTTAGACTCTCCAACGAATATGTATCTTTATCTTAAACAATAAATTCGTTTGAAACGAAAGGTAATTCTTTTTACACAGAAATTATTCGTCTCATTTTACATATTGTAACCGAATAATATTTTATTTGGTTAGAAGATATTATTTCAAGTGACAGCGTTCTTCCTGTTAAATAATTGAGTTTTCTTGAATGGGACAATACAATTTTTACTCGAACAAATAATATTTTGTACGAGTATATGTTGTCCCTATGAGACAAATTTCAGTCAAATAAATAGATATACTGAATCTGAAGAAAGCGTTTTCTTTTCTTTTTTTCTGCGTACTTGACAATTGCGTTTTGAGTGAAAGAAACGAAATTTTTTGTTCTCATAAACCGAATTTAATTTTTATAACGAGAAATTCCGTTTTTTTTTTCAATATATAAATAATATCACAATCACGCTACTCTTTTTTGTATTTTTTATATATGTAGATTTTTTTGTGATTGAACTGTGATATAAATGCGATTGTGATGAATATTACACTGGCGGACAATTTATATAGCCAAGATTTATATATAAGAATTTTTCTACAAATTTTTGGTGATTTTCTAGATCTCGAAATTTAATTCGAAAAAATATAAAATTGTTCTTTTTGAAATTTTGCCGAATGCAGCATTGACACATTCGGTATGCGCAAACTGCAGTATTTCTGTGCCGGGTAAACATTCACGCTAACTGACAGCTAAACCCGAATTGAAAAAAAAAAGAAAAAACTGCTCACTAGATAGAAACTCGACAGTTTTATTGGCTTAAATTAACTAGACAATAACTGCTCAGAAACTGTTCCAAAAATACTGACTATTATTTCTCGGTCAGTTACTTGCCATAAACTATTCCAAGAAAATAGTAAATTAATACTGGACAGTTTTAGCTTCCAGCGAAAACTCTTGAAATTCTGATTCAGTGTTTCTCGGCTATTTCCTAGCTGGAAATTCGGCGAAATAATAAATAAATGAAATGGTAAACAAATGAAATGGTCAAAATCTTATTAGAAACCGGTCAGAAGACGGCTGGTTTTATTACCCACTTATCGTCGATTAAGCAGAAG
This sequence comes from Dinoponera quadriceps, assembly GCF_001313825.1. Lineage (NCBI taxonomy): Eukaryota > Metazoa > Arthropoda > Insecta > Hymenoptera > Formicidae > Dinoponera > Dinoponera quadriceps. The sequence continues at coordinate 1,341,333 of NW_014555716.1, forward strand.
TCTTTCAAATCCGTAAGTTTTTTGCCAGTGAATCTGATCGAAAACCAGCTAGTTAGAGAATTACCAGTTGCTGACTAGAAACTGGTTTAATTTTTGCTCGGGGAGACTCGGGGTCAATTTCGAAATTTCGAATCGTTCTTGTTATATATTGCGCAACGCTCTGATTAATTTTTGTACGTGCTTTCGAGCGCAGAAGTGTTTATGATTTTGTGCGGTCAGTAGGAAACGTGAACTTTACAAGAAGAAGCCGGTATTTCGCTGGCGAACTTTTCAAATACGACATCCCCTTAAATTTCGCATTTCGCGCACACGCGTACATGCGAGCGTTGTGTTCGGGTGTGTGCGCGCGCGTAATATGCCACATTTATCTCTCAGAAAAATAATGAATCATCCAGCTGTTGGCGAGACGTAATCCCTCGTGAAATTAAAACCGGATTCGAATCGGAATGCGCGCGCGCGTGTGCGCGCAATTAACCGAATCCCTTGTACTCTCTCCTTTCTCTCGGTTACAAGGGAGGAAGTTAAGAGAGAGAGAGAGAGAGAGAGAAAAAGAAAGAGAGCCTTCCTCGCACCGGGCAGGAAGCGTCGCAGCAGCTTCTTCGCGCTATAAAACCGTCGTGTTTACGGCACCCGCGTCCCTCCTTCAATCCCGATTTTCCCCTCCCTCTCTCCTCCCGTCGTCCTTCCGTTGAAAGAGCGTTTACATGTAAACGAGAGGCGCGTTTCCTTCCGCGAGCAGCTTCATCCAACAATTTCGCGAACTCGTAGATATTAGACTATCGCGCTCGTAAAAGAGAGAGAGAGAGAGAGAGAGAGAGAGAGAGAGGGGAAGAATATCTCCGTGGGGAAGTGGACGAGAG
>NW_014555716.1:1342209-1342729 GCF_001313825.1 Dinoponera quadriceps
GGGGGGGGGGGCGGAAAAGCGCGACACCGTGCGCGCTCCCTCCTTTTTATTCGCCGCGTCTCTCCAGATAATGCAGAAACGATTCTTCGCTGCGCCCCCTCCCCCTCTTTCTTCGCTCGCGCATTTCTTTTTTTCAGGCGGCGGCGCCTGGTATCTACCTCCTTCAACCCCCTTTACGAGGGACTTCTTCCCCGAGATAGCGCGCGGAGGACCTTTCCTCCCGCGGTTCCTTTATTCCTTTGATACCCGCCGCCTCCTCCTCCACCATCGATGGTCTTATTTCTCCCGCTATCACTTCCCTCCTCGGACTCCTCTCCTCTCTTCTCTCCCCTCACCCCCTTCCGCCGCCCACCCGTCCGCCCGTCTCCGTGAGAGTATTAATACGGATCCCTTCCGTGCCCTTCTTATCTTTCCTCTCTCCTCGATCCCTCCCCCCCTCCCCCTCGTCGTTTCGTCGGAAACTTTCGCCCCGTTCGCTCGCTCCCTCCCCACCCCTCTCTCTCTCTCTCTCTCTCTCTCT
>NW_014555716.1:1342911-1343120 GCF_001313825.1 Dinoponera quadriceps
ACGGACGACGTTCCGGCCGCCGTCGCTACTCTGCCACGTGTTGTCTAAGATCTCATTCGAGGCAGGGGGAGGGGAGGGGTGAACGGGCACGGCCCCGAATTCGAATCGCACAATGGGAACTATTGTGCCCGATAGGGAGAGTATGGGAACGCGATCCCTGCAATCAAATTTTTCTTTAGTGCCGCGTAACTCGGGCTGCCGGTAGGCGA
>NW_014555716.1:1343154-1367431 GCF_001313825.1 Dinoponera quadriceps
GGACTGTGAAAGTCGTGGAGGCCGAATGGCGGAAACACAACGGAGACACGCAATCTCGCGGGCTAAACGACGGCCGGTTCCACCGGGAAATATCGGGAGAAGGCCCGAGTCGAAATTTTGGCCTTACATTAAATCTTAAATTCTACAATACTGTAGGAGGTAAGATTGTAAAATAGGTTCAATTTTACTCCTAATCATATGATATAACCCCTACTTTGAGAACCTGATGATGTCTGAAATTTTCGTTTTCGCTGTTCCAGCGTTAAAATAGGATGACGAAGGTAACGTTAAAATTCAATCTGTAGAATTAAAGGTTCAAAGGGGAGGTTTAAAAATATCAATATCGTCGAAGTAGGTTTTTATTAGTCCACAGGCCGTCTAAGTAGGCGCAAACTATTCTTAAGAGCGTCAGAGTAGCATCAAAATTCGCAAAAAAGTTAAGAAACATGTACTTTTACGCTCTCCTATCGAGCGTACATTGTTTGTTGGTTTGACTCGAAATTAGATCGGTATTTGATATCGCCGCTTATCAGCGACGGGACGCGGCCGGGGGTTAATCTTCTTAGCGGGGAACAACAGCCCCTGTACAGCTACCGTCTTCCTTCTCCCTCTCCCTTCTCTCTTTCTTCTCGGTAATTACGGCAGTTCACTGTCCCCCTCTCCTCCCCTACTTCGTTTTCCCCATGGCTGCTTTATCCTCTTGTAAAACACGCCGCGAAATAAACAGTCCGCTTTCCGCTCGGCGTCGCGGCGTCGTTCCGGAAGTTAAAGCCGGCCGGTTCCGCCGAGTTTCCGCCGTAAATACGCCCCCCTGCCCCCCCCCCGAAGCTCAGGCTCCGAAATTTAAGGGCGTGGACGAGGGAAATTTAAGGGTGTTCTTTCTCGGACGGAGCCTCCCCGCGCGACACGTCGCGCAAGTTCGGTTTCGTTTAGGCGATCACTCGTGAAGGATACGAGCGAGTCCCTTCTGTGTGTGTGTGTGTGTGTGTGTGTTCTCTTTTTTCCTCTTCCACTTCTCCGCGCTACTACCTGTGACGCACGAAGAGAATATCATAGCGTTTTCATGTAAATTGTTTTCAATTTTGCCATGTTTGCTGGTGGTGGAGGAAATAGACTGCCGATAGAATTTATCGTACTACAACAAGACTCCTATGAAAAAGGAACGCACAGCAAATTTAGTTAAGGAGCACATCTTTCGGACGATAAAAATTTATAGTGAATTCTTTTTCAGTTTTTAAAATAAAAATACGGAGAAAAATTTGTTAGTACTTAATGATTGTAATATCTCATACAAATGAATTAATAGTTAGAGGAATCGTTCTTCTAGTAAACGTTACTATAATATCAGTAATAATAATTTTATATATTTATATTGCTACTACTAAATTTTTGGGTTAAAACCAAAAGAAGATATATTTTAGGCGGAAACTAATTGTAATATTTTGTAGAATTTTTTCCAGCGTCGCAATTAACCACGCTTGCTCTTGGCTTTCTTTTCGAAGAATTTGCCTTATCTCGCATCTCCGTATTAACTCTTCTTTCCCCCTCCCCATCTCTTCCTCCCTCCCCCCTTCCCCTTCCCTCACTCACCCGTTCTTTAATATTTTACATTCCCTGGTCGCTCCTCGTGCTTCTCCCCCGGCATCCTCTTCGCGTTAATCCGTTACCTCTCTTTAACGTTTCACGCTTCGCAGTTTTTTATACCCTTTGTCCGCTGTTTTCGCCCCAGACCTTCCGTTCCCACTCACCCGCGCCATTCCTCCGCTGTCGCCTCCCTTACCCTCTCTTATCCCTACCTTCATTCTCGAGGGCACCTCAGGGTGGAAAACGAATGCCGCGGGATCTAACCATTCGGCTCTCTCTCTCTCTCTCTCTTTCTTCTTCTCTCGGGTCGTCCTTCTCTCTCGTTACGCTCGACTCGGCTAATTCCAGCCCTCCGACCTTACGAATCGTAACAGCCGATTACCCGCCTTTTTCCATGCGGATCCCATATCGGTATCAAGATCCCGATATCAGAGCGGCCGGCCGTATCCCTGCCCCACACCTCTCTCGGCTCCTCCTGCTCCACCTTCGTCTTTGGTGGGTCGAATGGACGACCGGTCGTAGCTGTAAGATTAGAAGCTCCTTTTTTATGCCGTTCGCTCGGCGTTTTTATTCCTCGCTATAGGGAGCAAGTTCGAGAGAGAGAGAGAGAGAGAGAGAAAGAGAGAAAGCATTTGGTTCATTCGAACCGGTGTTTGCGTGCACGCGTGTGTACATGTGTACGTGAAGTTTAATAGCGGACAATAAGCGCAGCGAGTTAGACGCAATGATATGGGCATTGTTTTCGACAATGGCACAGCGACTCGAATAGGCTCTCTTTCTCTCGACGAAGCGTGTCCGCGCGACTCCGCTACGAAGTTATCATTGGAAAACTCTCCCCGACTTTTCGTACCGCACGTATTTTCCGCGAATTAACGAATTAATATGAGCTCTTGAGCGAGCGAATTCCACGGTGTGTTCCATTGCGCTTGCCGAAGATGGCGGTCGTTCGCGTGTATCGTTAAAAATTGGGATCTCGTGGAGATGTCACTTCTGAATTTTGTATTCGTGACTCTAAAGAATTTTGCATATTAAATTCATGCGCTTCTGCCCGCGTTCATATTTGCAAGCTATGTCACCGATTTAGTATTTGTATTTTCCGCGAAAACTAAATTAGCGATCTCGAATTACTAGATCTCGAGACGGCGAAAATACTATACGACGAACTTTCGTCGTAGTTATTGAGAATGACGTTTATTCGCATTTCTTTTTTTTTTTAATGTAGACATCGCCACTCCGTGCATGGTATTTATGGTTCTAAAAAATATCGATACATTTCACATTCTCGCGCCTTTATTTTCGCGCTCATATTTTCCGCGAACGGGACGAATTAATGCTCCCGAGATAGCGAGATAGCGCTGCGTGAATTCCCGGTGTGTTTGCCGTAAATGGCGTTCATTTACGTGAGTTTCTTTTTTGTAATTCAGACATCATGAAGATTGCAACAAGTCCGTCTCTCGTTACGAGTTTAAAGGACTCGTTCGCGTTAAATCGGCGAGCTTTTATCAGCGTTCTGATTTGCAAGCTCCGTCGTCGATCTGGCGCATTAATTATTTCTCAGGTCGGTCTCTGACAGCTGTTCCGCTGTCAACGACAATATCGTTGCCTGAAAATTCACCCGAGAACGCTTTTACGGTCGTCTTTACGACGTATGATATACTGAAAAAAAGGTTTGATAATAATAAAATAATAGTTAAAAAATGCATTTGATTGAGTGTTTCGATGCAGTATTTGTTGATCAGTTGTTATCAGGTGATACTAATTAACGATAGTTTATGGTAATAATTACAAAATAAATAGTAATACACAATTTTTCATTAAGTTGAACTAAACAAGCTATTGAGTAAATAATACCACATAATTTGATAACAATTACCAAATATTCGACACTATAAATTCGACACTTTTACCCAAGTATTTGGTAACTATTACTAAATAATCTTGACAATAACATCACAGGAGGTTAAAAGAATGCGTATTGGATCGAAAGCTTGAATAGCTTAGGTGGTAGCGCAGTCGCCTAGAGAGCGAAAGGTTCGATCCGCGTCCCGAAATAAGTTTATTTAAAATTCTCACAATAATATTCCTCCTGAAAAATATAATTTTATCTAAAATTTTTACAATAAAAAAGACTCGGTGTTTTCAGAATTCTTGAAGCATTTTAGAATCGTGGGAATTTAAATTTCGCGCTCATGTCGTCGAAATATTATAACGAATCCTTTACATATAATCCTTTACATATTCACTTATATAAATATCACTGAACGAAATAGTTTTATCTAATCAATTATGTTCAGTGATACCTACCATATAAATTGGTAATAATTACCAAGGCTTACTCATAAATATCGAATCTTACTAAAATAACGCGTTCATGTTCACTAAATTATTTCGTAATATTCACCTTATATTTAGTTGAAACTATTTCACTAAACCATTTGGTAACTATAATCCAGGCTGGATGATTATTACCAAGTCCTTTTTTCAGTGTACTCGGCGCATTTTGTCCACCGCATTAGGATAATTTTCGCGGTCGTCGCCCCTCTCCTCCCCCAAGAACGTCCGCGGCACGTTTGTGTATAACACGCGGGAGATAAGGTCTCCGACGATACTTTCCTTGTGTAATGCACGGTACTCACGGCGAAAGATCATTTTTCCGCGGGAACCGCCGCGGTTATCGTCGGGAATAGCGGCTTGCGCGCGCAGTCGCTCGCGAGCGACACGGCCGAAGCACGCTCGAACGAATGCGAATAAGAACGAGAGAAAGAGAGAAATTCCCTTCCGAGCGAGTGGTCACGATTAAACGGCGTCATTACGTACAGAGTGAAAGAATCGGTAGAGTAACACCGAGATTGCGAATTGACATGCGAAACTTGCTTTACGTTCAGCGTCGAACACGAGCCGCTCGTCGATCGAGCTACCGCGCGACGTAAAGCGCGTTTGCGAGGGATCCGGCTTCCAGACGCGGGGCAAAGCGCGGCGTGAGAATGCGTTTGTTAGCACAAACGGAGAAAATGATTCCTTTGAATTCAGTATTTCCATTTATTTCACTAAAATTTGCTTCATACGCGGGAAAAAGGAATATTTTTCTTTCGGGAAGATCTGTATTCTCAACATGCACATGTTGAAATAAGATTATACGACGTTGGATAGATAAAACTTGCTTACCCGAAGAAATTCCATATATAGTTGCACTATAAATATAATATTCTCGTTATTCGAGAATAATTTTCCTGAATTGAAAGTGAAGATATTAGACGTTTCTTTAATTTGAAATTACGCTATCTTTATTTGAATATATCTTATTCTTGGAGAGAAAGCAATTAAGCGAGCAATTGATACTTAATTTTCTTCCGTATAGAAACAATATATACGAAATATTATTTGTCTGAGTAAAAACGTTCTCGTCTCATTCAAAAAAACTCTATTATTTAAGGTCTTATTTAATTTATTTAACAGAGAGAATGCTATTATTTGAAATAATATCTTTTAACCAAATATTTTCAGAAGTTTTATGAGTGGAATTTCACTCGAAGAAATGAATCCAGAGAGTCATGCACGACGAGAGATGTCGGTGATGGTGTAAGCGTGCGAGAAAATTGATCGTTATTGAATACGGTCGGTGAAGTTAACGAAACACTCGCTTTTTACGCATCTATTTGCTAATTATCTTTTTTTTCGGGGGAGCGTTTCGGATTACGCCGGGTGTAAACAAATTACTCGAATGCGTATGAGCTATTAAGCTAATTTTCACATCGCCCTGCATCCGCGTGCGGCAAAGGATTTCACAAATGCGCGCTCGCTTTATGAATGCGTATATTTGCAAATGCACCGCCGAATATCGAAGCGCTTTTTTCGAGAGGGCGCGTTTTTATCCCGATTATCCCGATATAAAAACGACAAGTATGACGCGAACGGGACGTCAGCAGAATTTGCCGCGAATTCACTTCGCAATTCAATGAAAACGACACTTGACAAAAATGCCGGAGCATCGAATTGCAACACTTCGAATTGTAAACGCATGTCAAATTAACGGGAAAAAAAGCACGAAAAAACAACTCGCCGCGGAATGAGCTTCCGGAATGTAATGCACGATTGGCGGCATCACTCGCGCGCAATCGTGTCGTTCGCGAGCCAAATTGCACACTGAAGAAGCTCGACAAATCTGTGTCAAATGTTTATAAACATAATTTATGACATCATCCATTTTGACATTATAGAATATTAACTTACATAACTTACATAACGTTTGAAAACTCACAAAGGAATAATAAACTGGAAAAAAAATTGCTATTCAAGTAAATTGAAGTAAGTACTCAAGTCAATATTTATTAAGGAATATTGCAGTAAATTATTTTATCCAGATTAAGTAAATATTATTTGAATGTAGTGCTTCTTTTCGTCCAGAAATTCCACTCATTGTGAAAATTTATTCGAAGCTACGATGACTATCACATAAAATTATAAATCACATACTTGACTCAAACTTACGATGGATTTTTAATTCATATGTATAAATGTTTCTCGATTGATTGGAATGACACTGTTGTGACGGTGATGTATTAGGTTGGTGCATATGAAATGTCGGATTCTTAAGTGATTGTATAAAACTGTATATCTTTCTTCAAAAGCTGTTTATTCAATCAAAGTATGCTCCATTCGCTTCAATACACTTCTCCCAACGAGATTTTAAAGCGTAGATGCCTGTCTTAAAAAAATTTTGGTCTTTAGAATTAATAAACTCTGATATCGAGTTTTTTAGACTGTCTTCATTTTCATGGTGTTTGCCTCTTAAAAACAGCTCTAAATGCTTGAAAAAATGAAAATCGGTCGGCGAGAGATCCGGTGAATATGGTGGATGCTGCAAAACTTCATATTCCAGTTCGTTCAGTTTCGCAATTGTTTTGTGCGATGTGTGCGGCCGAGCGTTGTCATGGAGCAGTAGCGGGCCATGCCGATTCACAAGCGATGGGAGTACAATTTGGTGTCTCAATATCGTTGTATGGTCAACTTTCATCCTGATAGCAAGTTCCCTCGTGGATACGGCTGGATCCGCTTCCACTAGAGCCTTCAGGTCATCATTATTCACAGACGTTTTGGGTCTTCCGCGCGGCTCATTTTGCAGTGAAAAATCGCCAGTCCGAAATTTTTCGAACCAACGCTGCACTTTCCGATTGTTAACCGTATTCTCCCCAAACGCTTGGTTTATGTTGCGTGCAGCTTTTGCAGCACTATTACCAAGTTTGTACTCATATAAGAAAATGACGCGAATGTCGGCAGAATTCATATCGGTAATAAACTCAAAAGAAATAAAAAAGGGAAGACCTTCGAGAAAACCTATTTTGTTGAAATGAGTCTCTGGCAATGGACAATACGAGTATGAATGAGGTTATGCCAAATACAAAAGTATAACAAAAACAGGGAGGAAAACGTCCGCATGTAAAGAGAATGCGACATTTCATACGCACCAACCTAATATATCGGATTCACTCTTATTCCTCGATCGAAAATATTCGCTCGACGATTCAAAATGAAAAAATTCGTTCTACACGAACTGAAAGTCATTCGACTTGGAATTCGACTCTACTTTTCGAGTGGAATTTCACTCGAAGAAATTTCATCTAGAAATTTTTTGAAGTGAAATCTCATTCGCAAAGCGAATAGACGTTTATTTAAATCAACATTGGAAATACTAACACTGGGAGTCACAAGAATGAATGTTTTAATCAGAGTAAATTCGTTCCTGCAACATAGCAATTTTTCTTTCCACTGTAGTTTTTTGCACTTTGTCGTGTAATATTTTCGGCTCGGACTGCCCTGTTATGTATGTATGTTTATGAACGCATCATATGTATCAACAGACGCGTGCGAATGCGTGATCAGTCACGAAAAAATTACAACACTTTTTTTTCGGTGAGTTCTGCAACGCATATCGTATCGAATAGAAAAATATATTTTCCGAGAATCACTGAGAAACAAATCCTGCTGTGAGACACGGGATGCGTTCTGAAACTTATAAAAAAGTGCAACCTTTCTGTGACTGACTATACGTCGGAGAAATGATCATGAGGCCTGATTTTTCTGGACTTTTTTCTTATGTTTTTCTATATTTTTTACATTTTTACTTAACGATTGTAGATCTTTAAAGTTACTTAATCAATCTATTTTTAAAAAGACGCGCTGAGAGAAAATTCGCGTATTATCCGATGCAAAGTAATTGGATATACCAATAGAAAATTAACATGGATATTTCCGATTTTTATATCCAGCAAAACTTGATTGGTACATGATCGATCGGTAAAAATCCAATTAGAAAACGTCCGATGATAAGTATCCGTTAATTAATTTTCAATTGGTTTATCCGAGGAAATACCATTATCGGAAGTTTTCCGATTAAACATTGCCGGATATTTGCAAAATTATCCGATGAAGTGTTAATGGATACCTGAAAAAAATTCACGGCCTTGAGCACGGATGTGAACTCAGCGTGATGAAGTCAACGGAAACTTCGACACTTGTCGCACTAAACTTTTACCAAAATTGTCAGGTATACCGTTTTTACACAAATTAATATCTCATTAAGTTAGTGGTTTCGATTCACTGATGCGAATTTCAGGGAATGTCTCGAACTAATCTCTAGAATGACATCAAACTTAGCTCTTTGTGTTTCTTTCGGTGCCATCTATTTGATAAATATTGAAATTTCACTGAACTTTTGCTCTTTCTTGATCAGGTCGGAAACTTTTCAATCTACCCTTGTATATACAGGATGACAACAATTGTCATATATTTGTAGATTAGGCCACTTTGAACAAAAAAGTTCTTTAACATTTTACAAATAACGTGCAAATTGTTGAATTATTGATTGTTGATTATTAATTAAAGAAGCCTCTATAAATGATCATTTTCAGTCATTGATAACTCGAACTTTTACGTGTTATTTGCAAAATGGTATAGGACTTTTTTGCTGAATTTCACCCGTTCTACTTGCACACCACAGGAACCGAGATTAGTTTGGGACACCCTGTGTATACTTCGACTTCAATTATCTCAACTTTGGACAATCTTTTCCTAATTTTGCATACACGCAGATCATGTTTCGATTAATATACCGTTAAAATTTAAGGAGATTCTTAAGATGATACATTTATAGACCAACTGTTTCAAACGTTGCAATATTTACGTCGACGCGCACACGCAGACGAGAAAACACGTCCGCCCGGCGTCGCGCGGCGGGAATGCGCGCCGAAGATTTCGCGCGAAGAGAGGGTAGGCAGCCCCGTGGAAAACCGCCCTTCGCACATTGCGCTTTCTCACCCTTGCGTCCTGCTTGATAGACCGTCAAAGTCACGGAAGACTGACAAAGAGGGTGGCGACGGCAAAAGGGATGGCGCAGACGTTTTTGTTCCGACGCGACTCGCGAGAGGACGCGAAACGGCCTTCTTTCTCGCACGCGCGCGAGGATTTTCTTCCTTCTTTACAGCTTCCTCGTAACAGCTGAGTCTCCGCGGTGTACTTTCCCATTGCCGTGCTTTCCCTGCTCCTCATGCCGCCGCAAGAAATAGAGAGTGAAAAAGAGGGAAAGGGGGAGATATCGCGAGACGCGGGAAATGCCACTCGCGATGACTCGCGGCGCGCGTGAAAAATGAACGCCGCGCTGAGAGAAATCCCACTGAAATTATAGACATTTTTCGGCAACTCAACTGTACCTTCTTCTGGTTTAAGGAGATCGTCAGGTGAAGCAAGTTCGATAAGAATTCAGTTTCATAAGAATTCAGTGGAACTTTCGTGTAAACTGAAATATAATGTTATTTAACTGCTTAGGCAATTAAAAAAAGATGAATCGTCCGAGAGCTGAAATATTTGCGAGTAAAGTTAATACTTTCTACACGTTTCACGAGATTAGCCATTTTCCATACTTCTTTTTTTAATATCTTCTAAACAAAAAAATAATATTTTCATCAAGAAACACACTGAGAAAAAGATTTCTTCAAATTTGAATATTTTATCGCATCCAAACAAATTCCACCATTGGCATTCTCCGAAGAAACTAATGTTTCGATCTATAAAAAGTACGATTGTTAGACTTTTCAACGAATATCTATCTTTATCTCAAATAAAAAATTTGCTTGAAACAAAAGATAATTCTTTTATAAAGAAATTATTTGTTTCATTTTACATATTTATTGTAACCAAATCATATTTTATTTGATTGAAAGATATTATTTCAAATAATAGCGTTCTTCCCGTTAAATAGAGTTTTCTTGAATGGGACAACAAAATTTTTACTCGAGCAAATAATATTTCATATAAGAATATGTTGTTTCTACAAGGCAAATTTTAGTCAAATAAATAGGAATACTAAATCTAAAGAAACCTTCTTCTCTGTGTACTATAGTTTTCAAATTTAATGTACAGATATGTATAGATATATACAGACGATGTACAGATAATATACAGATACAGATACGATTATATAAATACTATAAGATTCAGAATTATTGACTATTTTATTTCGAAAATACAGCACTGTCAACTTCATAATTTCTAGTAACACTTGAAATACACATATACGTATGTATCTATTTAAATATTTATATATTACTCTTTATATTATTTGTGTATTTCTATATTTGATCAATTGATGCTTAAATACAGCATTAATAGGGGAAATAAAATAAAATATTTTCGGGCGCAATATTTGGCAGCCGTTTCTTTTCCCCTCTTCCTTCCTTCCGTGGTTCGCGGTCGGTTGTTCTCGTCGTTCGCATCGGGAGAACGACGGCGCAAATGGGGCTTAGTTTGACGATAAAATTTTTAATGCGTCCAATTCCGGACGCGGCGCGCGAGATTCCCGGTTTATCTTTTATACGCGCGAGCGCGCGAATTTCCCGCACCCGAACGTATTTATATTCTCGAAATTCATTTCGCGCGGATGTGCGCGCTGCTCGCACGCCGTCCTCCCGGTACGTTAAACGACGATTTCAGCGAAATTTCATTTGTCGCGATGAACTTTTAATGTTTGCGATTATGGGCGTGCAAAAAACTGGCCGGCTTTGTTCGTCGTTCGCGATGGGACTTTCAGTTTTTTAATTTCCTGCTGTATTACACGCGGTCTAATCGGCGTTTAATTATTAATGCAAGAAATTTTAATCGTTGTGTACAATGTAAATAGTTTGTGAATGTAAGGAAACATGGCATATAGAATGTCCCACGAGAAAACCGGCATACTTCTAGGATGTGTTCTAGAAGTTTCTGAGCGGAAAAAAGTTTAGATTATAATTATAATTATAACTAGGGACTCTCAGATTGTACCGGAACCGGAACCGAAAACCGTAAACCGAATTTTATAAAGCCTATAGAACCGGGACTGAAATCGAAACCGTTATATTTTTTTCGATTTACTGTTCTTTTTGATTTATTATTTCGGCTCTTATGTGATTTAAAATATAGTCTTTTTTTTTCACTTCACAGTAAAATTCTAGTTCTCACGAAAAAACAGCAATAAAGACAATTATAAATATTGTAACAGGTGAAAAATACTAGACATTTACATGTATAACTTTAATGGGATAAATATTATCCTCTTAATTATACTGTTTATTAGAAATATCCACATCCTGTCCATCTTTTGCTTGCAAAATTGCTACTGTTCGTTCATAGATTTCAAATAACATCACAGAAAGAAGTACAGAGCGAGACGGGGCCGTTCTTACTCAGAAATTTGCGTTTATTGACAATTTAGAATAGAAGAATTTAATTTTTCATATCTCGATAACTGAGGCAAATTCATACTTATAGTATATCTGAGCTATTTTTGCTTTCTTTTTAGAATATATTCTAGAAATTTGGTTTTCTCATGGAACATCCTGTATATGCAATTATCTCCCAGAAAATATCTCCGACAGTTTAACAACCTCGTTTAACAACTCTTTCGAGATCTTCTCGCAATTCTTTTGCAATCTTCTTGCAAAAGAATTCTAAACGTCGCTGAAAATTATCCCTTTCCATTCGTCACTCGCGAGTTCGCCGACTCGCTGATCTTTTCGCGCGGAATAACCCCTTTCCGCGCTGAGAAATCCATCTGTCCGCGCGAGCGCGAAATCATCGCGGTTTCCTTCGCACACACTTCCGTTGCTTTCTGTCATTCTTTCTTTTTTTAATCTCGTTGCTTCGACGGTTGATATCTCAACGGGCTCCTTCGAGCGCGTTCTATCCGGACGCGCCGTCGCTCTTAATTGGACGCGTCGCTTTTCGGCCCCGCGCGTTCTTTGTTTCCTCGGACGGACGGACAGGACGCCGAAAAAGAGGCCTGATCTCAGCTGATTTCGCCTCGTTGCGGTCTCGTGTTTTCTACCGCGCGTAATTTCGAACGGTCGGCCGGTCGCGATTCGTATTCTTTTGCGCTCTTCAGCCGTGCCGCTTTTGTTAATAAACGCCGAGCGCTGTTTTTCCTTCCGCTCGTCCGCTCGCGTCCGGAAGAAAGGAGAAGAGAGAAAGAGAGAGGAAGGAAATTTTCACACACGCGTCGGTCGACGAACGGACGAACCGACCGCCACGAGATAAATAAAATAATACTCGTAGACTCTTCTCCCCATCCCCTGCCTCACCCCATCACCCGTTCACACTCTCTCTCTCTCTTTCTCTCCCTCTCTCGCTCATTCCTTCATTACTTATCTATTAATTTGACTTGCTTATTGCGTGCACTGCTTACTTATATACAAGGTGTTTCGCGAGGAAACCGACAAATTTCTAGAATGTGTCCCAGAGATCATTCTGACCAAAAAATTTAGATACATTAAGGACAAATCAGCTCAGTTATCGAAATATGAGAAACCTGCTTCTTCTTTGCGTCGGTAACGCAAATTTCTGGATAACAATGACCCTGCCTCGTTCTGAACTACCTTTCATGAGATTGAAGTCTTGTGTATATCGAAGACGAAGAAAAAACTAGAGACCTCTCAATAGTTAATGGATGGAGTAATAGAGGCTGCAGACAGTATTCGCATTGAACTTGGGCAAATTAATCGGCGGCGACTTATGATACAACAAGACAGCAATTTTGCAAGCAGTAAGTGGGCACTTCGAACAAATAATATGATTAGGAACGTAACGTTCACCTAACAAAAATTATATATGTCTGGCATTTTTTGCTTATTATAATATGAATATAATTGTAAAATCTATATCTCGATAATTGAACTAAATTGACTTACACGGAAAAAAATTAACCTCAAATGAAGAATAAATGTTCTCATATATAAGCAATAATGTTATAATTCTGTTAGAAGATTTTTAGTCTCGAACTGAGTTCAAGTAATACTTGCATCGATATAAATTCAATCGAATCAAGACTAAAAGTTTTCTAAGAAGATTATAATATTCTTGCTTACGTATGAGAATATTTATTCTCGATTCAAGATCTTTCCCCTGTAGTGTATCAAAATTTTTTTGCTCGGAGTCACCACTGAAACCGGTTTTAGAATTTCGTTTAGTTTCCTCGCGGTACACTCTGTATTTCTCCCAGACTATTCCCTCCCTTTCGTAAATTTTCGTACTTTTTCGAATTTTTTTTTGTCATTTCTGTCCTCTCTCTACACTCCTGATGCCGCACGTTGCAGCGTTACGTCCACTGTTATTGCATTTGACCCGTTATTATTGTACCCTCTGGGGGCTTCTCACCCCGTACACTGCAAATCCATAGTGTCCATTTTTACACGCATAAACGTCTGAAAATGACACATTTGACCGAAGCACTCTTTACTGTGTTTCTTCCCGTTTCAGGTTATGTCATCTGAAACGTCCAATCGCATTAAATTATAAATTAACACTTCCAATCGTGAGTAAATGACGTGATTGAAACGGCGAGAAAACGGTGTGAGGAAAGCTTCGACTGAAATAACACACTTGGATGTGCAGTGTAGTAGGTGAATAAACGATCTATCTATCTATCTATCTATCACTCACTTGGCCGCTGAAATTTTCGTCGGAGATTCGGAAAGTCCTCCCCCTTTCACGGGCTGCTGCCGCGTCCTCTCTCCCCCCGCTCCTTTCTCGTTCCATCCCGGAGGAAGGCGTATGCCGCCGTCGTCGTCGTCATCGCTGCCGCTCGTTCGAGATCCCCGGGCTTTTTTCATCCGGTCGAATCCGCCGTCTCCAACCCACGGTTTCTCTCTATCATCTCCTCCCTTGGCCCTTATCCCTCTCATTCCGCCGAGTGTGTACGAACGCCGGCTTAGATCCCACGGCATTAACCCCCTCCTCCTCGCTCGCACTCTTCGCACAGGACGAATGCAACTCTCTTTTCCCGCTTTCATTGCTCCTTCCGAATAGCGAGGAAGCCTACGCCGCGCTATCCGAAGACGGAGGATTCGAGACCGTAGGTTCCCCCGGGGAAGGGGCCGGGGGGAGGAGGAGGGAAATGACCGCGGTAAAAGCGTCGCGGCTGCGGTCGGCGCACTCTCGCACTTCCCGAAGGAGCGAACGGCAGTTTTACGCCGCCCTTACGCGCCCCCGCGGTTTCCTATCTCGCGGGCTTTCACGCGGATTTTTTCGATATTACCGTGTCAGGATGTCACCGCGCGAAGGCAAACGTCTGTTCCCTTTTTCCCCGATGTTATCCCTCGTAAAATGCTCACGTTATAGGGTTAACTATGCGGCTCCGCCGCAGCTTCGTGCGCCGAGCTAAGTCGGCCGGGACGAGATCAGGAGGGGGTTACCAGGGAAACCACACGGAGGAAACAGATTTTGCTGGAACAGCAAATGTTTGTCGATATAGCGACAGCAACAAACATTTGTCCGGCTGAGGAACGAAACGTCTGGATGTTTGTAGTGTTATTGATAACTATTGTTATTGACGTCGATACGACTCAACACAGACATACGATTAACCCTTTCTTCCCGGCTGACTCCAATTATAATCACTAGCTTTCTTGGCTTTGACAGCTCATAATATGCGACGAATGATACTGAATGATAATAAATTAGCCAAATTCAACATGGTACAATCATCCTGAATTGTACGAATTAGCCTGACGAAACATATGTATTCTGAAAATGTTCGGGGAATATCGAGATATATTATTTTTCTACGCGTCAGTCCTGGTCTACAATAAGTATTTTAAGCTCTAAGCCTTAAGAAATTGACCAATCACAGTCAAATTACAAAAGAAAGATCAATTATAATTGGTCAGTTTCTTAAATCTTACGCCTTAAATTCTCATTGTAGACCCCGCTTTACTCGTTGGAAAATTTGAAATTTACTCTGCCACGCTCACACATCGCGCGCTTTTCATCGCGCTTTTCTCCCCAGCTCTTAGAAAGTCGCCTCAAGGCAGCGATAAATGCTTTTGTCTCTCTCTTTTTCCGCATTTTCACCTGACCGATCCCCTCTTCCCTCATCTCACCTCTTTCGCGTCCGGTCAAGTTAATAAATGCAGATTCGAGCTCGAACTCTCTTCGCGCTTTTTCCCCATCTCTCTTCCTTTTGTTTACCTCCGACTTACTTTCTCGCTTCCTCTCCCGCGCTTTTTCCCGTCTGCCGTTCTTGTCTATGCAAACGACGAGCTTTGCGGTCTTCCGCCGTCGTCGTCGTTGTCGTTGCGTTTCCGACGAACTTCTATTCCCGGGCCTACGTAAACATTTGCGAAAATATCGTCGCGATAATGGGTCGACGAATAAGAACGCGAGACGTCGTCGAACCCTTCCGCGAGTTTCTCCTCTTTTTTCTTTTGTCGTTTCCCTCGCGACCGCGCTTTTAGGATGAGAAAACGACGCGACGGGGACGACACGTGCCGCGCAGAATCGTCGCGTTTAACCCTTTGGGCCGTACATTTTATTTCTCGATGGAGTTTTTTGAAATATAATATCCAAGTATTTTTGGGGTCGCTGATTATGAATCCGGAGTCAAAGGTTTAAAATTCAAAACAGCCGATCCAACATGGCGGACCGATTATTTAAAAATTTTGATTTCTCGACGAAATCTCTTCATATCTGGCATATAAGTTTTTTCTTGTATGTTAACAACAGTTGTATATTAACATTTGTATATCAACAACGGTTAAACACATTCGACATTCAAATGGCGGATTACTGGGCAAGAATAGCGACCTTTAAATTAATGATCTCATTTTTAACGCCACCCGAAAATAACGACGAGAACGTAGCGAGTAACTATTTCAACGTTTTTTCGTATATTTATATTTATTGTACACTGAAATAAGTTAGCATCTCGCTTTATTTTAGCTAGTTTTTAACAGATTTGTTAGGATTTGTTAGCCTACGAAAAATTCTGTGAAAAATTTGTAATATACTGTTAAGTGTCCTTGATAAACTGATAATATTGTGATGTGTCGATTCCTAATAGTTTGTTTACAAATGAATTTTTCGGAAAAAAAATATCTGTTTTTAATTTTCATTTGTTTCTAGCAAGTTAACAATTAAACATTTAAACTATTTATTTTTAATTTTTAATGCTTTTGAGAATGTATAATAATAATATAGTCGACCGTGACTGCCTAGAAGTTAGTTAAAATCACTAAAAATGAGGAAAATGTTAGTGGGACAACGTATGTGTTGCAAAGGATGAATCGGGACCTAGTAATTTTCCAGAGAAATCGCGGCTTGTGAAACGAAGACTCAAACTAGGAGTGCGTAACACCTCAAACGCGCGAATGTAAGTGGCAAACGCAAACTGATCCAAATTCCTCCTGATGCTTTTCCAAAAATTTCATTTTTGGCTTTCATTTTACGTCAGAGTTGAACAGAACATATGAAAAGCATTTCGAGTGTTTACACTTTACAAACATAAATATTTGAAAAGTGTTAATACTCGAAATGTTTCAGTTATATATATTTTTTTTATTTTCATTCACCTTTTCATTTTTATTTTATTTCGAAATCAATACAGAGCTGGTATACAAAATGGGATTCTCTATTCGATTAAAGTAAAGTATATCAATTTTACCCGTCGAAAAAACAAGCGCCTATTGGCACACACAGTACTTTTCGTTTTAATTCCCCATGAAGACCCCGTGTTCGGAATAAGAATGAGATTGCCAATTGGTCCCGGTGGGACGATCTATTTCGAGGCAAATTCAAGCGTCCCGACGTGAGAATCTCGAGAAAACTTCCACGGGAGAGGAAACTTCCGTTTGCTTGCCGGCCCGCGTCCGACAGCCGAAAATTAGCGTCACCGCCGGTGTTGTAATCCATTAACGCGCGCCACCCATTGTCGATCGGGACGCGCGAATTATCAAATTACATCGTTCCGGGCGCAATAACGTTTATTATTCCCCCTCCCCCTCCCCCGCAGCATGCTCGCACGCTTGCCTATCGCAACGCTCGTCGCGAACGCGAGAGATCGAAATCATCATCGTATCGGCCGGGCCGATTAAACGATCGCTTTGTTGCGCCATTATATGCATTAATAATAATAATGCGATAGAGGCGCGGAATCCACACCCTACCTACCCGTCCCTCCGTCGCCGGATCTGCCATATTGCTCGCCGATCGACGTAATATCTGGCATCCCTCTGCCCCCATTGTGCGAGTGCTCGGCCAAGTGAATATCGATAACGCACCACGCGGCGGCATATCGCGCGCGATGTCTCTTTCCTCCCCCTCCCATGTAGTTTATTCGGCGTATAATATTGGACACGCCGATCTGTATTTTAAACGCACGCGTGCGTATCTGCGGATATGCACGCGCATGAGGCAGGCTCGTTGCGTGCTGTGATTTTGTGTTATATCACCGCAAACAAAGAAACTAATGATTTGATTAGTAAGTACAATTGTTAGACTTTTCAACGAATATATATCTTTATCTTAAATAAAAAAATTTCCCTGAAATGAAAGATAATTTTCTTACGAAGAAATTTGTGTCATTTTACATATTTATTATAACCAAATAATATTTTATTTGGTTAAAAGATATTATTTCAAATAATACAGTTTTCTTGTATGAAACGATAAAACTTTTACTCAAACAAATAATATTTCGTATATGTTATTTCTATGAAACAAATGTTAGTCAAATAAATAGAAATACTAAATCTAAAGAAACCTTTTTCTCTGTGTATTGAAAGGGATCCCCTGACTTCATTCGACCATTTTGAACAAATAAGGGAAACAATATGAAATAAGTCACCCGGTAGCTTCAATTGTATCCTATGAAATGATATTTCATGGCAAAGTTCACGAATGTCGGTTGAGACCAGTAAACCCATTTCGGTTCACAAAACAACTTGAGTCTGATTTTCCTCGCGTGGTTTCAGTGACGGAGTGATGGGCACGAGTTTCAAAGTGATTAAAAAAATTCAAAGCTCATACTATGAAACAGCATTCACGAATAAATCACTTACCGCTGATCTGCCTTAACGTTTTCACAAGAAGGAAGCTCGACAAAACTTCGGTACAATGAAAAAAATCAAACAACGGCAATAACAAAACCAAACGCGCTTACAAACGGAAACTACCGCTTCAGCTCCAATTACTATACGCAATAGACGAAGTTCATGTACTGTCCGACGGCATTTAGTGGAAACACGAGTATGTCAGTTTACCATACCTATGTCAGTTTCGGTTTTCCCTCTATTTGCTTTTCCCTCTATTATGCAACGGGGATTACTCGAGGTATGGAAGTGACGAGATAAACTGGGATCGACGGACGGACGGGCGGTGTCAGCATCTGCCAACTACGGAAACACGCGCATTACCGATTAATAATATTCACCGAATACACAGAGAAAAAGGTTTCTTTAGGCTTAGTATTTCTATTTAGTTGATTAAAATTTGTCCCATAGAAACAACCATATACTCGTACGAAATATTATTTGTATGAGTAAACATTTTATTGTCCCGTTTAAAAAGAAGTATTATTTAACAGAAAGGACGCTATTATTTGAAATATCTTTTAACCAAATAAAATATTATTTGGTTACAATAAGTATGTAAAATGAAACAAATCAACTCTTTGTAAGAAAATTAATTATCTTTGGTTTCGAACAAATGTTTCATTTAGGGATACATATTCGTCGAAAAGTCTAACAAACGTACTTACTTATTAATCGAAACATTGGAGTTTCTTTGGAGCATGCCAATGATAAAATTTGTTTGGATGCGATAAAATTGATTGAACTTGGAGAAATCTTTTTCTCAGTATATGGCCGAAAATGCGGATGAAAATTGGGGCGAGGGGGGTTGCGGGAAACGTCGACATTCAACCCGGTCAGCGGCGGATTACGACCAGCGTTCGTGGGGTGGGTAAGGAGGAAGGCCAGTATGTGTGGGGGGAGGGGGGGAGTGAAATTCACTAGAAATTACACAAGAGATTAGGTAGCGTCTCTGGTTCGCGTCCACGTGACACGCAATACGGTCCTCCGAGCGCCTCTTTAATTTTTGACGTTGAACAACTGGCGGACGAACGACCTATCAGTCGATTATCGCCGCGTCAATATTGCGTCGGGAACAAAGGAGCCGGTTATACATTTCGATATCGCTAAATGCATGATACACGACGCGATAATTGCCAGACAATGTATGCGCTCTGGACACGTGCGCGATATCGATATCGGAAGCCGGATCTCGATAACGCGGATAGATCCGCGATAGATCCGTGTCAACGATGACAACGGTGACGTCCGTCTCGTGACGATCGACGGCGATTTCGCGCACTTTCTATTCTACACCGACCGGCATAACAGCCTTGACACACATTCGGTATATAATTAGGTTACTGCACTGAGAAAAGATTTCTTTGAATTTAATGAATTTTATCGCCTCTAAATGAATCTCATCATTGGCACGCTCCGAAGAAATTAATATTTCGATTAATAAGCGCGATCATTCGATTTTTCAACGAATATGTATCTTTATCTTGAATAAAAAATTTACTCGAAAGATAAGTTTCTTACAAAGAAATTATTTATTTGAGTAAAAGTTTTATTGTCCCATTCCAAAAAAAACTCTATGATTTAACAGAAATAAAGAACGCTATTATTTGAAATAATATCTTTTAACCGAATAAAATATTTGGCCACAATAAATATGTAAAATGAAACAAATCATTAGCTTGTAAGGAAATTATCTTTCGTTTCGAAATTTTTTATTTAAGATAAGGACACATATTCGTTGAAGAGTCTAACAATTGCACTTATTAATCGGAACATTGGTTTCTTCGAAGAATGCGAATGATGAAATTTGTTTGGATGCGATGAAATTGATCAAATTTGAAGAAATCTTTCCCTCAGTGTAGACGATACGTAAATCATCCATGTAGACGCGATCTTAAAATCCACGACGTAACTCTGGCTCGCGTACCATCGTGCAAACGAACGTACCTCGGTCGAAGTTACCGCGATATTGCGATAGCAGCGTGTCTCTCTCGTCGATTCCACGTGCGAGGGAAAGCGCGCCGCACGTTCGACGCGGTTCCGCGACGCGTACGCCACTTCGGGGAACGTTCGGCGGGATGGGGCCTCAGGTGCATCGTACATCGCCCGGTTGAACATCTAAATGGCTTTTCCACCTAGCCCCAGGGCCGTGCGAAAGTGTAGCGGCGCCCCCGCCACACTCGGCGCCGAAAAGTACTACGCACCGACGTAATTCCGAACGACGCTGAATCTCGAACGGCAGAATGGTTTGCCAGGTTTGGGAAGGGGAGGAGGAAAGGAGAGACGGGGGACGGACGTTGTGACGCACGGCGACGTAAAATTAGCATGGGCCAACCGCCGTCGGGGCTTTCCCTACGAAATTTAAAGTTTCGGCTCTAACCGCCATCTCTCTCTCTCTCTCCCTCTCCCTCTATCTATCTTTCTCGCTGGCCGCCGGTGATATTCGAGCCGAGTCTTCCGCTATCCTGCAGCTGCGTGCCTGTACCAGGTCGTATATCTGAGGGGGTGGAAGAGCAGCACCCGAGCGGCTACACGAGGCAGCGAAAGGTGGCTTTTTGCGCCATTCCTCCAGTACGCTGAGGCAAGATTTTTGCAAATTTTATCGCGCCGTTATAGCTCGCACACGCGCTCGGCGTAAAACCGGGACGGCGACTCGTGTGTACTTGACGCGAGTTTGCATACGATGATACGAGCTACGGACGGACGAGAGAGAGAGGGAGAAAGGCGGATACTAATGTGCAAAAGTAGGCGAGGGCTTTCGTGAGAGTTACGGTAACTGGAAACTGGACGGTTACAGGTCGGACAGTATTGAGGTTGGCGCGCGGCGGGCGCGACGATTTTCAATCGATATTAGTTTCCCCGATCGCGAAATATATCGACAACGGAATTTGTGCGCGACGACGATTTCGTTTCGTGGCGCGCCGCGCGCAATCGGCCCTGAGACGTTATCGACTGTTTGAGAGTACACACGAGTTGTCGAACTTGTCGGTGATACGCGGTTATCGTTTCGAGTAAACGTACGTTACGAGACACAGGAAGAGAGAAAGAGAGAGGGAGGCACGTCCGATGTCGAGTCATTCGTGTGATAATTGAACGTCGAATGCGCGAATATTCACGAGCGATTACCAGAGAGATAATTAATGATTGGCTGATGACGAGAGTCATTAATTAGTGTGAACGTGCGAATGGACCTTTACAGGAACCGTTATTCGTAAAACAACCTCTCTCGCATCTTTAATCACCGATAGATAGATCGTTCGGTTACAGGTGAAATTTTTCGCGTGACAGTTTCATCGCGGCCTTAATGTTCAATACAACGAGAGGTTAGAACTTTCTAATCATACATTGAGGAAAAAATATTTTTAAAAAATAAAAGATTTTTACTTTCGTTGGATTCTAATGACATATTTATTTATTCTAGCATGCATATTTTCTACACTGAGAAAATATTTTTATTGAATGAGAAAATATTCATTTTTTTAAAACCTTAGTTTTTCGTGAAAAAAGCTACTGTATTTTATTTAAATAGAACAATCCTGTATTCAAATAATACAAATATTCAAACAATAATTAATCGCAATAAAATATTTGCTAAGGAGTATTGAAATAATTATTTATTTGAAAGAATGGCACTTTTTTCTTTCAATATAGTATTCACGTGCATAAATATTTTTTATTTGTTATATATTTCTTCCATCAGTGTACGTATTACTTACAATTTCTTTTACAATTTGGTGGTTATTCAGAGCAATGGAAACGTTAAGTCGAAGCAGTAATCTGTCATCGCAATAGCTTTAGGTTAATATTAATAAAATAAATGCGCATATGTTGGAAAACACTATAAATAATTACGCCATTACACACAATTAATATAATTAATAAATTTATATTAAGTAAAATAATAAAATATTTATACGCAACTAATATAATTAACATAAAATATATAACTAATAATATATAACTCTCAATAACATTCAACACACGGTAATATAAATAATTATGAGTAGCATAATTAACCTAATTAGTTTGACTAAGAGCTAAGGTTATTATGCTTACGCAAGTGTACACAAAGATTCATAAATGCCTGGCCACTTCCCAAAATGCGAGTATACGATCTTCGAATTATTTAAATAATTTTTATCTAGATATAATTTTATCTAAATACCGGCAAACAGTGTTCGTAACATTTCTCTCCGCGCGTCCCGTACTTTCGCGTCGCGTTTACGATAAAAAGCGCAATCTCGTTTCTCAATGGTGGAATTTCCGCGTTTTATAAACGAAATCTATGCTGTGCATGAAATGAAAACAAAGCAACGCCGGGGCGAAGCCATTCCCGAAGAGCATCCACGTACACGAAAACTCGTTGTTGCGCCGCGTTGTAGCGTAACTATCTCGCTCGCACGCACGCATTCATAATACAGTACAATAATGTACACACGCGCGTTCGGTCGATCTACGTGCGTTTGTAGTACGTGCGTTCGGCAAACGCGCCGAGCGCGAAAGCCCATATGCGCGCAGATTGCGCTCGCACGCGTGCACGCCCCGAGATCAGCGGCACGAACATATGCGTGTATCACGTATGCAGGGTGTCGCGGTGAATCGGCGTACCCTCTTCTTCCTTCCCTTCACTGCGTCATTAACCACGTTTAGAATGCAATTCCGAGCCGAGAACGCGAATCGTTCTCGAGCGTCGCGACTATGATGATCTGTCGTGGAGAATTACTCGTTCTGTCGAAACTCACTAAGACTCTTGGGGGCCGAGCGGGAAAACGAGAGAGAGAGAGAGAGAAAGAAAATAAATGAAAAGCGGAAAAAACAAGCAGGTATTCTTCGTGGCAGAGGAGTCAATTTCATTCCCAATCTGATTTTTATGTGGCTTAAAAGCGCTCTTACATGGAAATATCACGTTTTTATGCGAAAGACGGCCTTACATACGCTGAGAGAAACTTCTTCAGATTTAATAAATTTTATCGCATCCAAACAAATTTCATCATTGGCCTGGTCCGAAGAAACCAATGTTTCGATTAATAAGTACGTTTGTTGGATTCTTCAACGAATATGTATCTTCATTTTGAATAAAAAGTTTGTTTGAAACGAAAGATGAGTTTCTCTTAAAGAAATTATTTGTTTTACTTTACATATTTATTGTAACCAAATAATATTTCATTCGTTTGAAAGATATTATTTCAAATAATAGAGTTCTTTCTGTTAAATAACAGAGTTTTCCTGAACGAGACAATAAAATTTTCACTCAAACAAATCATATTTCGTATATGCTGTTTCTACGAAATACTAATTTTAGTCAAATAAATAGAAATACTAAATCTAAAGAAACCTCTTCCTCTGTGTATAATATATTTAACAATAATATCTGTATTGTATGATGTAAACAAATATCGATCTCCAGTATTAGCAACGTGAACATCACCTTCTTTTATCTCAACCGAACTCGTGTTATTCGCTGAATTATCAGACGCAAGAGGCTGGAATCCATCTCGTTCGGAATCTTCGCGCGATGATTTTCTGCGCAGACGCCCGACGCTTGACTTTCGACACACGTGTAATGGCACCATAAATATAATAAGAATAGACCGAACACGAGGCGCGAGAACTGAAGATCAAATAGAAAGAGACGGACATTAGGTGCCATGTAGCTTTCTCTCTCTCTCTCTCTCTCTCTCTCTCTCTCTCTCTCTAATGAGGAAAGAGCGGGGAGAAAGAGGGGTAAGAAAGAGTGAGCGAACAGCTGAGTACTTGATCGTTTGCACACCGGAAAAAGTTATATGACAATGACAAAATTAATGTTATGTAAACGATCAAGTGTCCAGCTGTCTGCTCACTCTTTTACCACCCTCTTCTTCCCCATTCTTTCCTCACTAGAAAAAGAAAGCTACACGGCTCCTATTGCCCGTCCTTTTCTGATCTGATCTTCACTGCTTACCAAAGGACATGCTCGGTCTATTCTTACTATGTCTATGAATGGCGCCTGAACGTCACACGTGAGCAAATTCACTTCGAGTTCGATCTTCGACCAAGAGAAATCCGCCGGACATGCGAATTCCCGAATACCCCGTATACTCGTGTATACACGAGTCGCGATAAAGACACACGTGGAACGTGCACGGCTACGTCTGTGTATGTGTGTGTGTGTGTACGTTTATGTGCTTACGTGTGTTTGTATATGTGCTTGTGTTGATACGCTCTCGGCGATGTTGACTCGGGGTGAGGTACAGCTAAGGGAACGGGGGTGGATTGAACCGTGGCGGCGGCGGAGGAGCTTGGTCAGTCGGCGGGAGGGAGGGGGG
>NW_014555716.1:1367541-1374610 GCF_001313825.1 Dinoponera quadriceps
GGGAGGGGGGAGGGGGGATGGTGGGACTAACGCTCAACCCGGGTACCATATAAACTTGGCCGCATACAAATTTGCGGGATTGCGTTAAATCGTCTCAAGCTGCAGGACATGGATACTGCGCCGACGAGAGCAGAGAGAGAGAGAGAGAGAGAGAGAGAGAAAAGGAAAGAAGGAAAAGAGAAAGGGAGAACGACCGGCTCTCTTCCGCACTCCCCCGCAGCGTAAGCGACTCTAAGTCGCCCCCGTTGCTCCCTCCTCAGCTACAAAACGAAGTTCTGCGCTCGTATGCGAACTGCCGCTGCGCAGCTCGACGCGTAGTCGAGAAATCGCGAGATCGAGGAATCGTTCCGTGTCTCGTGTCGGCGAATGAGAGAGAGAGAGAGAGAGAGGACGAGAGAGCCAGTGAAGGCGGGGCAGCGTATGCAGGCGGAAATTTAATTAATGGCACGGGAATAGTTCCGCACGCATTCGCCGCGAGCCGGCTACGAGGGGTTAGCAGCGCTGGCGGCTTTGCACCTCTCTCTTTCTCTTTCTCTCTCTCTCTGTCAGAGTGCGCACGAAGGCACGGCTTTCCGCTGTTAATTCACGGGGGAATAGCGCGCGTATGAGCGCGCACGCGAAACGAATACGGCGAATTATGTATAATTCAATTACGCGGCTGACGATCCGCTCCAAGGTTAATTCGCACACGATGGTCGGACAATCATTTCGCGCGTCCTTTTAATCATCCTCCTCCTCTCCCTCTCTCTCTCGTTTTCTCTCTCTCCCTCTTTCTCTCTCTCTCTCTCTCTCTCTCTCTCTCCCTCTCTTTCTCTCTCCCTTTCTCTCTATCTATCTATCTATCTATCTATCTCTATCTCTCGCCGGGCGAGTGGATTGAGAGACGGTAATTCCGTCGGTCGTGACGGGCGTTGCGGTAAAACTGTTAACTAGATCGCGACTGTACGGCGCAATGCTGATCGCGGAGGAAACGGCGAAATGTTCGCGACACGCAATCGCAGACTGTGTAGCGAGTTTTCAAGCCGGCGACACAACGCAGTCTCTGTAATGCCACGTTCAACCTGGAATGTTGCAACAGTGACACGGTGTTATACTGTTCTGCATAATCAAAAGTCTCGGTTTCGGCGTGCGGAGCGTACATCAGTGAGTACTTTCCAGCCGGAGGAAACGCAGATAGGCGTGCGATTGAACACAATGGTTGGGGGAGGAGGGATGCTCGATGGGATAATTTAATTTGCAAAACAGTCGTTGGTTGGCAATAATATGCTAGATATTAGCGCATGTTTATATAATACAACTGCAAAACTATCGCAAGAATTATACGTCGATCTTCGAGATATTTATTTATACGT
This sequence comes from Dinoponera quadriceps, assembly GCF_001313825.1. Classification (NCBI taxonomy): domain Eukaryota; kingdom Metazoa; phylum Arthropoda; class Insecta; order Hymenoptera; family Formicidae; genus Dinoponera; species Dinoponera quadriceps. The sequence goes on from NW_014555716.1 coordinate 1,368,894, forward strand.
ATACTTACTTATATTTTTATATTTGTGCACCCATTTACTTAAGTTTTAATTATGTTTGAAATCATGTCTATTATAGATGCGCTGAGTCCATCCTTTAAAATGAAACCTCAAATTCGAATGTAACGAAACGCCGAAGTTCCTTTCGCGCGACCCTGATTGGCTATCACGGCTTGCTTCACACGTGTCATATGTGGCTATCACATCGTTACGTGGATTTCGACAGTTTTCACCAGTTTGCACACACGTTGAAGAGGATGAAAAATTAAAACGTTAAACATAGACGAGGAAGAGAATGATAGCTCTTTAATTTAACGGAGAATTTCAGTCCGACGCCTGTTTGCTTATCCCGAACCGAGATTATTTTTCGTGCAATAATAATCGGCTAAATAGTGAACGCGTAGTGCGCACCTGTGTTGTTCTAGTATATCCACAAAAGTAAGAACGGAAAGCCATAATGCACTTTGGCGTTACACTTTGAAACCAAACTGAGCGTTCCGACGCGTTCACCTTACACGATGCAGCACAGTTTTAACGCAACCGAGTGTCCTTGCTGGAAAACAGGACATATCACCGCGTGTGCGAGCGTGTCGATGTTCGATTGAATTTTCGAGCCGATCCAGATATTATACAGGTGCAAGTAACATTGCGCGATTCGTGAGTAACAATTGGTCCGAACAAAAGGACAGACGCGATATCGAATCTCGCCGTGCAGATGTCAGCGAATTAGTAGCGAGTAGAAGAGGAGAGGAAAGGGGAGAAGGTGGAGAAAGAGAGAGAAAGAGGATTAAATAGCAATCGGAGATTAACGCTCCGGGGCTTTTGAAGTAACGCGCGCGAGCTTTTTTATATTCGCGCGAGCGCGTATATATGCTCGGTAGGTACTGCGGCCGTTAAATCAGGAGGCTCGAAATAATCGTAAATTAAAGGGGAAGAGAAGAGGGGGAGGGGAGCAGAAGGAAATAACGTCGGGGCTACGTACGACTGTACGGTAATGAATTCCGTTATCTGCCGGCGCGCAGCGCGCGGAACGGCCGAGCGTGTCTGATTATTGCGTCGACTCTTACTACTGAGTCGCGCGCATGCGCCGCTTTATAAATGAGAACCGCCGCGCTGCGCCCGATTGAATACATTAAATCGGAATGCGATATATAAAAAGAAAAGGCGCTCGCTCGATACGGCTTTAAAAGGGATCGCGTGACGCGATCCTCCGTAATTCCACCGTCTTAATTAACTTAACCTCCCCGATCCCAGGCAGTTTCATTAAATTCGCATTATTTGTCATGCCCCTTGGAACTCCGCTCGAGACGCGTCAGATCGAGACGAATGTCTCTCTCTCTCTCTCCCTCTCTCTCTCTTTCTCTCTCTCTCTGTCTGTCTTTCTTTAGCTCGCGGAAAATGAATGCGAATGTTACAGAATATGACCCTATAAGCGCGTAATATTCTTAAAATATTATATGAATATTATTCAATATTAAAATAAATATTTCTATAATATTCTAAAAATGTTCTTAAAATATTTAAAAAATAAGAAATTGATAACAATATAGAAATATATATATATATGTGTAATTTTTTTATTATAGAACGTATTTTTATACAAAATTATTTCGACTTTATTTATATAATAAAAAAATTGGTATTACAATATATCTGAAATAAAAGACTACAATTATATATATACATATATACATATAGAGTTAAATATTTAAAAAATATATAATATTACAATAACACTAAAGAATATTATTTCTTAATATTATTTTCAAATATTATTAGAAGTGGATCCATCTTATTTTAATATATTAAGTGGATATATAACCATCATATTAATATTTCAGAAAATACAAAATATTGTTACTAGAATATTATCAGAATATTACTTACAATATTTTAAGAATATGCCCAGAATATTACTTAATATTAAATAATATTACGCGCTTATAGGGTACCTACACAGTGTTAATTCCGACGATCATAAATGCCTACCTGTGTCGGTGTCCGCCGCTGTTGATACTGACTACTGAGCGGCGCGCCACAGCGACGCGTCCGACCGCCGGCTGTGCGCTCTACTGACCGGGCGGCCGCGCCGCGCGCGGCTATCACCACTGCGAGCGCGACGTTCCAATAAGTGCCGGTTTTATCTACTCGCCGGACCGGCCGCGCGCTCACTGGTACTAACTACTGTTTTCGCAGCGTCGCTGACCATTCCAGACCGGACCAACCGCCGGCCGCGCATTGATACCCCCTCTCTCTCTCTTTCTCTCTCTTACCCTCTTTCTCCTCATCAAATCACTACCTTGACACCAACCGTATCACCCATGGCGAAGCGCGGCGATAAAGCCGCCGCCGTGATACTCGAAACTACACAAAGTAAGAGAGTTTCTTTAGATTTAGTATTTGTATTTATTTGACTAAAATTTGCTTCGCAGAAAGAACACATACTCATACGAAATATTATTTGTTCGAGTGAAAATGTTACCGTCTCATTCAAGAAAACTCTATTATTCGACAGAGAGAACGCCATTATTTGAAATGATATCTTTCAATCAAATAAAATATATATATTAATCGGTTGCAGTGAATATGTAAAATGAAACAAATAATTTCTTTGTGAGAAAATTATCTTTTGTTTTGAACAATTTTTTTACCTGAGATGAAAACACGTATTTGTTGGAAAGTCTGACAATCGTAATTGTTAATCGAAACATTAGTTTTTTCGGAATGCGCTAATGATGAAATTTGTTTAGATGCGATGAAATGGATTAAATTTTAAGAAATCTTTTTCTCGGTGTATATTTTTGAACTTGGCGCTGTGTAATTCAAATGTGTTATTTTTACATGCATAAACATCTATAAATGATACATTTCATCGAAGTATTATTACATGTCTCTTGCCGTTTTCGGTTACGTTATTTAAAACGCTGAATCGTATTAACTTATAAATAATAAGTTTCAATCATGTTAAACGACATGATTGGAAACGACAGAAAATGTGTAAGAAGAGTTTCAGCTAATAATAACACACTTGGAATTGCAATGTGTGACTTTCAAAACGAATTCTGAATATTTTTCTCGACATGCAGTTTGACACGCAAACGACGGACTGATGAAAGAACTCATTTCTCGCAAACGAGTCCTCTCATTGGACCATCGTTTGCGTTCAGAATTGCATCGAAAAACGTATAAAATCTGATTTTTGATACTAAATGTACACATCCGTTTGCGCTCTTTTACATCTCTCTCTCTCTCTCTCTCTCTCTCTCTCTCTCTCTCTCTCTTTCGCAATTGCGCGGAACGTGATATTTTATCATATTCCGGAAGTGGATATACGCGCGCGCGCGCATAAAACTGAAATTAAATTCTATATTTTGTTAGAGTCTACAAAAATTTTGGAGGTGCAGTTTGAGTTGCGCGTTATTCCAAGCGGTAGAGCGGCAGCGGTCGGTTTCATTTACATTATACAACGCACTTTTTTTATGTTTCGCATTGTCCGTACGCGAATTTTACAAAAAAAAAGGTATTTTGCCGACGTTCGGTTGAGCTTCAGCTGTACAATAGACTTTGTCTATCATTCGTTTCCGTTTATCATTGCATTCGTCGAAAAACAAAATACACGGATAAATCCGATGAAGGGAGCGATGAAGTTATGCGGATATATTTATTGATTTCCGTTGGGTTAATTGAAAAAAATGTAATAAATAAATTCTGCGATGTTATTCGACTCTAATGAAATATACCGTGCATGCTGAAGTGCTGTTAAAAGGCACCGGAAATAATGTGTATGCGTGTGTCGTACAGATGGTTTCAAAATTACACGCACGTGCATACATGGTGTTCCCCAATTCGCGATTTTAATTGTTATGAAAGAAAAAAAGTGTTAGAATCAAGTAAACGTAATCGTTTTTTCAACCTCTTAAATTGAATAATATTTTCATCAATCTAAGTATATTTTAATGGCATGTAATAAATACTTATTTTTGAACGCAGTAATATTTTTATTTGCAAATGAATTGCTGAATATAAGTAAAATGTTTGTAAGACAGTATTTACTAGAATTATGTAATATTTCTTTTTTATCAAGAAAAAAATATCTGGAGGTATTAAATTCCGATTTTTCTGTCCAGTGAATTTTTTCAAAAATAAATTCTGATGTTCTGAATGTTATGAATTTAATATTTGTTGCAATTGTTTTAACACATACAAGCAAATTTCTATTTAGGAAGAAAACATCATGTTGTGTATAGTCAATTATTTTTCTATTATATAATTTCTGATAAATTTTTGCCACGGAGTATTGGAGTAACGATTTTACTGGGATCAAGTAAATATTAAACTTGAACGGTAACACATTTTGTTCAGAGTACCGACAGGTTCTCTGAACAATTTTGAAATAATTTTTCCGTAGAAAAATATTGACGCAGCTCATTATTTATGCCAAGTCTCAAACTTCTGGCATATCTTTGTAACTAAGTCAGAAATTAAAATTTTATTCTAGTAAAGTCCGTTTGAAATTGATCGGAAATTAATTTTGTCGTTCATTTGACGTTTAATGTTTACTTTGCAAAAAGCTCTGCATTTTCAGTCGCTTGTATTTCGGGAACCATCGATGCTTCGACGTTTTCGCCGAGGGAAATCAAATTTGAATTACTGAGAAGGTCTCTCGGTGGAAGTGGGATCGCGAGTTTCGAGACATCCGGTATAAAGTCCGAAAATGGCGGATACCGAAAATATTGGATATCGAATTTCGCATGTCGCAAATCACGCCACCATCATCGTCGTTCGGCCGCGATTCTTCGGTTCTTCTCCGATAATAATTACCGAAATCAATCCCAAGTTGCACGCGCGTCGTGCACAGAGAAAAAGGTTTCTTTAGATTTAGCATTTCTATTTATTCGACTAAAATTTGTTTCATAGAAACAACATATACGAAACATTACTTGTCTGAGTCAAAATTTTATCGTCTCATTCAAGAAAACTCTATTATTTAACCGAGAGAACGTCGTTACTTGGAGTAATATCTTTTGGCCGAATAAAATATTATTCGGTTACAATAAATATGTAAAGCGGAACAAATAATCTCTTTGTGACAAAATTATCTTTCGTTTCAAGCGAATTTTCTATTTAAGATAAAGATACGTCGAGAAGTCTGACGATCGTACTTATCAATCGGGACATTAGTTTTCTCGAAGCGTGTCGATGATGAGATCTGTTTGGACGCGATGAGATTGATGAAATTTGAGGAAATCTTCCTCTCAACGCGTGATCACCTTTCTACGAGCGATCAGAGCCCCCACTAAAACATCCCCCAGATAATCACGGCTCGCGAATTAACGGGGAGGTCGCCTCGCCGCGCAACCATCGGTCGTTAAACGCGACACAGCAGCGCCGGCGACTTAACTCGTCCGACCGGCTCGAACGGCCCGGCAACGTAAAGATGCAAACGCGGCTCTATCGATTCTCGATAAACAAAACCGTATGCCGGAATCGTTCGGGGACGGCGGAGAGGGGCGAGCAAGCCGACAAAAATTATGGCACGAGGGACGATAATCAATCCACGACGCTGGGGGACATTAATGGCGCACGCGAGCACACGATATATACATACATATATATATATATATATATATATATATATATTCGGCTGGCCGGCCTGACACGGATATTTCATGCGTAATATCTTCCACCGCGACGCTTGCCGGCCGAAAAGCCGCAGTTAC
>NW_014555716.1:1374778-1391704 GCF_001313825.1 Dinoponera quadriceps
TCTGCAATGTAAATCTCGTGCCCGGTGTACGACTGTATACGATCAACGGAGCTACGGAGCGCGAGAGGAATGAGAGGGAGGGAGAGGGGTCGAAATCGTATTTCCTTAACGGGTGAAATTGTTTCGAAAGAAAAGGAAATCTATTAAATCGACCTCCTCGCGCGCGTTTAATCGCGACGTGGAGTAATATCGGCGGCGGGCGTTGCAACGAATTTCTTTTAATTAAATTTGTTAATTAAAGACGCGCGAATTTAAATTAAAGATACATTCCCCGCGACGACGATGTGGAAATTGTTTCTTCTCGGACTCCTTCGCGCTCGCATCCCCCCCCCTTCCCCCATCAAGAGAACGCGAAGGGAGGCAACGACGCTGCGTCGTTGCGTTTTTCGGACGCCGAAAAATTCGCACGGTCGGATTACGTTCGACAACGGCATTGCATCACGGGAACGACTTAACGACTGCGCGCTTCTTACGTTTGCCGTTGGAATTGTAATTAGCGATTAGTTCTCCGGTAAGCTTCCCCAACAATTCCTCGGATCTACGTGGCGCGCGCGCTGCTCGGCGAATTTATTAGGCCCGTACGAATTAATTCGGTGCCTTTTTTCGTGAAATCTCAAAGTTTATTTGCAAAAAGTCCGGTACAAGTTTAATGTGCGAAATAATTTCCATTATTTTCCATGACTCTACACCACCAATCGGGCGGCTGATGAATGCCCTCGCGGAAAGAACTTGGCGGTTTCGACTCGATCAAGTCATCGATGCTGTTTCGGATTTCGTCGACTGTTTTAAAATGCGTGTCCGTCAGATGACGTCGAAGCGACCGAAATAGATGGTGATCCGATGGGGCTAAATCTGGTGAATAAGCCGCATGAGGGAGAATTTCCCAGCCCGATGTATAGATGAGATCCTTCGTCCCTTTTGCGGTATATGACCGCGCGTTATCGCACAGCAGAATCACCTGGCTAGTTCCACTGCCGGTAAAAGGTCTTTTTACAAGTTTCATGGGTCACAATACCTTCACCCAAAGCGGAACGAATCATTTCGGTAGACTGAGCAACATTTTTATTCAACCGGAGTGCAAAAAGGATACGGCTGCCTCAGACGTTTCTTTTCGAACAACATCGTGATAACTATTCTTTTCCGAAGTTACATCGGCGAGGCCGTCAACTATTATAGCGCTTCTTAAAGCTCGAGGTTGGCATTTTCAAATCACCGTAGGACGGGAAAGAAATTTAAATTCGAACCAGAGTCACAGGGCATTAAACGCAAAGGTAACCGAATTAATCTGTACAAATCGTCGCCGCTGAATCGAGGCGACTAATTTGTCAATCGTTGTTGTGCGAGCGCGCGTCGCTGTTCATCAAGAGATATCTGGCGTAATTTGCGGAGAAATAGCGCCCTTCGTGTCCCGTCGCGTTGCGCAACGCGTTGCAGACGGCTGTTGCGGCCGCAAACTTCCGAGCGCTCCTCGAGGGATGGAAATAATTTTCATTCCCTTCTTGCTTAAGCAACGCAGTCGTTGGGCGGACAATCGCGGAGAGGAGATACGGGTGGTGGAAATTGAAACCGAACTTTTCCGTCTGTGTTTACTTTGTACTTCTTTCTCTCTCTCTTTCTCTCTCTTTCCCTTCCTCGCCCTCTTTTTTTGCGTTTTTTCCCTTTTCGGGGGCACCGCACTTGGAGGCAGCCACGCCGCTCAAACTTCCAAATTCCTCAATGAAATCGCGCTCCACCATCGGCGGCCACGGTGATTATTTTATGCTAACGAGAGATCGCGCAAAGTGTATGTATTTATACAGGGTGTCCCAAACTAAATTGTTGAGTTAATAATTAAAGAAGCCCCTACATGGCCATTTTCAATCATCGATAACTCAAAATTTGGCATATTATTTGCAAAATAGTGTAGGACTTTTCTGCTCAGTTTTATCCGTTCTACTTGCACACCACGGGAACCGAGATTAGTTTAGAGCACCCTGTATATGTATATGGAAAAGACGTCTGACAAGAATAGTCAAGAATAGCGAGCTACGACTTGCGATTTTGAATAATATTATCGCTATTTCGAGGAATATTACCGCTAATAACGCCTCGCCATTTCCGTTTCGCTTCGAATTCAACTGATCTTCTCTCCCGGAGAAATGAGATCCTCGCGAATATAAATAACACGAGTGTCTTGGAAAGATCTTTAATCTATTAATATTCGTAAAAATCGAAACAATGTTGCGAGAAATATTACCACCGAAAAATATTACTCCCGTCGCTTCCATTTTTGCTTATTAAACTCTTTTCGCGGGAATGCAAAATCTTCGCTAATATAAATAACGCACCGGCCTTCTAAAAATCTTCGATCATTCGATATTTATGAAAAGTAATATTATCGGATAAAACATTATCGCGAGGAACACTGATAACGCCCGTTGTTTCCATTTCGTTTATATTCAACTGATTTCGTAGAGATTTAAGATCTTTACGAACATATCGCAGGTGCTTCATAAAAATCCTTAACTTATCGATATTTAAAAAATTGTTGAATAATAGTATTAAGAAATATATATTACTATTGATAACGCTCATCGCTTCCACTCCGCTTAAATTCAATTTATTTTCTTGGAAATATTCAACATTTTCGCGGATATAATTAACACGTAAATTCCTTATCAATTACCCGTCGAAATTTTGTTGCTGCTCTGACGCTCTTAAGGATAGTTTTGCGCCTACTTGGACGGCCCATAGACTAACAAAAATCTATTTTGACGACATCGATACTTTTTTTTAATTTCTCTTTTCAACCTTTAATTCTACAGATTGAATTTTAACGCTACTTTCATCGTCCTATTTAAACGCTGAGACAACGAAACGGAAATTTAAGACATTATCAGGGTCAAAGTTGGGATTACATTACGTTATTCGAATTGAAATTGAACACCTATCTTAGCTACTATCTTAGCTACTATGTTGTACAATTAAAGGTTTAACGTAGGGCCAACATTTTGATTCGGTTAGAATTCCGATAAAAAACCCATCTTAATTTCATCGATCAACGTTTATAAAAAATTCGAGTCACGCACATATTATGACATTATTGTCGAGACATATTACTGCCGATAACATCCATCGCTTCTATTTCGCTTGAACCCTTCCCAGTCTTCTCCGGGATACGAGATTTTCCCGGATACGAATAACTCGGTGGCTTACTGATCGTTAACGAATCGACGAATTTATAAAATACACACAAAAAGAAATCTGGTCGCATTAGCCGGAAAGGATGCCAACCAGATGCGGTTTGATCGGAGGAGACAGAATTTCCGGCTCTTATGGCCCAAATGCGCTGTTCTTACACCTAGAAATTCCGTTTTTCTCTACCGAAATGCGTCTGGTTGTTTCTTTTCTGGCTAATTTAACCAAACTTCTTTTTCCATGTAGGATCGAGTGAAAATATATTCAACGAGTAACGGATGGAACACACGATGCCGCGATGCGATCGTTCGTATTGCGCTCGCCGAGTATTCCCAGCGCGATCGCCGATAAAGTGCGAGAGGAAGCGCCATTTATTCGCGCCAACTACGCGCCATATAATACCGGGACGGTGGGACATGAAATGCGTCGCTTTCGCACTTTACATCTATCCAAGATTAATTATTCAAACTCATGCTGATTCCGCCTTCTTCTTCTTCTTCCTCTCCTCTCCCCCCTCCAGCCCGCCGCGGAAACTTGGCTCTTTTTCGCCCTCTGTCGCCGTCGCCCTTCCTTTTTTAAGCACGCTAGAAGTTCCGGAAGTTCATCAGGGCCTTTGAATGGTTTAATTTGCATACCTAACAATATTATACCGCGCACTCGAAGATAGCTCTTCCCGCTTCCTTCTACACCGCGCGAGAGGCAACGAGCGACTGCGCGGCTCGGCGGGGAAAGATAAAGAAAGGAGATAGAGTACTCGCGGCAGCGAATGAATGTTCGCGCGTGGATAACGAAAACGGCGACGGCGGCGGTAAAGCCGCGGGATTTCGCGTATTTCCCCTTTATGCCTTTTTACGCGTACCGCTGCCTCCCGTATAAGGATTTTTGTATAAGCTTCCCGCTGCCCGTTTTCTCTCTCCTCCCCCTCCCCCCTCCTCCTCCCGCCCTCTTTCTTTTTAATTTTATTACCGCGAGATATTCAAGCTGCGATTTACGTTGGTTTTTCGCTCGGAAGGAATTAAGGAGAAACGCGAACGTCACTTCACTCTGGGGATACAAGTGTCGCTGTTGAGGTCGCGACCCGCGTGTCCTTTATCGGGGGCTCACAAACGAGTCGCGTTGCAAAGTACATCGTAGTGTTCATTAGGATATGTGATACGTGTACAGAGGGGAAAAAATGCCAGCATCGAGGAAACGTAATTGCTTGTCTTTCAGTTTTCCCCTTAAATCAAGTAATATTTTTAATAACTTTGGTATATTTTAATATTCTAATAGCTTGTGGTAAATACTCACTTCAATGCAGTAACGTCTTAATTTGCAAATTAATTATGAACGTGAATGTAAGTGGTAACATGGCGCTAAATTAAAAAGAATATTCATTAGAATTATATGAATGTGACGCTTCTTCTTCACTGAAAACAAAAATTAGTAGTTTTAAATTTAGATTTTTCTCTGTCCAGTAAACGTTCTTAAGAATAAATTCGGATATTTTCGATATTATGAATTTAATACTTGTCATAAATGTTTTAAAACGTACAAGTGAATTTTTATTGTACCGAGAAAATATTCTTGATTATACTTGTGTGTATACATATAGTTAATTGTATTTTTATTTCTAGTAAATATTTGCCAAAGAGAGAATATTCGAGTAAATATTTTATTTAGATCAAGTAAATATTAGACATTACATGAACTATAGCACTTTTCTTTTCTCAGTGTAAGCCTTTATCAGAGTCGAAATTTTGACTCTGTGTTAAACCTTTCATTCAACACAGTTAAGTTTCCAAAATATATTCAGTCTCAATTCTAATGATTCTTTTACATTGATTATTTATATTCAATTAATTGACTTTTCTATTGACTCCTTTAATTTCAATGATATAATTTGTTCGAATGTGAGAAAAATAATCGACTGTGATTCGTCAATTTCTTAAGGCTTAGAGCTTAAATTCTCATTGTAGACCCCGCTTTAAGCGGATCCGGACTCACCGTTGCTACAACTGCGATTCGTTCGCGCAACAACCGCCTCTGTGTCTTCTCTTCCCTCTTCCTCGGACGGTCGGACGGACGGTCTCGGACGGGTGGGTTACCCTGCGAAATACCCGCATCGACATTCATTTTGCAGCGTGCTCACGTCGAACAATAATAATATTTCTTTGGAAACCGTTCGGATCCTCCATCGCTGCCGCCGACGCCGTGTTCTTCCTCCGTCGACTATCCTGCGAATATTCTCCTATTTTTACAGACAAGTATTGCATGAAATATTCATAGGAGCCCGTCCCCCCCCCCTCTCCCCACCGCCTAACAACCGCCGGATTTCGCTTACGATCTTGTCTGGCGATGGTAAATTTTTTTCGCAAAATTAATATTACATGAAACGCGCGCGCGAGGACACGATTTTATCAGGTAAGAATTATCCTTTGTTTCTTAGACAAATATTGCATGAAATATTCATAATGGTTGCGCGTACACACCGTTCGATTTCGGTCAGCGTTTCGGCCATGGCGTGTGTGTCCTCTTCTTCTTCTTCCTCGGGCTTCCGCCGGCTTATCCGCCGGCGTCCGGTTCCGGCGAGGGGGTCCTCCTCGTATTATCGGAGTCCATCCGTTTTCTCGCCCGGGCGGGCCGCGCAAAAAGCGTCGAAACCGGGAAAGATGGCGAGTGCTCGTGCAGCGTGAAAGAGGCTTTTTGCCGGCGCCCGCCAGGCTATCAGGGGCGAAACGATGGATTAAGCGTCGATCCCGACGCCGTGCGCGCCGTTAAATCGAAAATCGTTTGTTCATCGAGGAGAAAGACGGAAAAAGGGAGGAGAGCGAAAGGAAGACGTCGCTCTTCGGTTAATTGTCTGTAATTATATACACGGTTAGAGCAGAGAAATATACACGGAAAGAAAAAAGAGAAACTGGTTTCATCGAGCAGGAAAGGAACAACCAGGTGCGTTCTGGTTGTTGGAAACAGAATTTCTGCCTCTTACGATCCAAATGCGGTTCTTACAGCCGGAAATTCTGTCTCCTTCAACCAAGATGCATCAGTTCCCTCTTTTTGTTCCCTCTTTTCGTTCGATACGACCAAACTTTTTCTTTCCCGTGTAGTTATTTTCGAGGACTACGATATCCTTCTTTTATTTTAGCCACGAAAATAGTAGCAGCGATGTGCACGTATGAGGTTATTGTCATTAACACTACGGTAACACTTGCTAGAAAAATAGAGCTTCGTTTTCTGGGACTCCTATGAAATGGCTCCAGGTGACTATTCCCGGGTTAAGAGCGTCAACGTATCGTCGAAATTTCGATTCGGACACGTCGTTCATTACACGATTCATTAATTCCGTCGAACGCAGCATCCGCTCCTTCATTCTGTCTCCCCCGTCGGTTTTACAGCGATCGCCGGGCGGTACAGCAACGTCGAAAATCGTTCCGAAAAATCCCCCTTTTCTATCGCGCTTTTATTACTCTGCGGTTCGCGCGTTCATCGATCAACCAAAAGAAGAAGCTCCTCCATTAACGCGTAGCCCCTCCCCCTCCCCGATAGATGTTGCCGGGAGGGCGAGAGGCAGGGTGTAGACGCGCTGTATATTATTTCCATCGCTCCTTCCTCGCATTAATCAAACCGGAAACCGTGCGCGCTCGCTCGCGCGCGCGCGAGGGGGCTCGGGCGCGCGCTGACGTGACCGGTCATAAATCGCGGGTTCGAGTTCGCAAACGCGATTACACGCCGACGACGATTATCGAGGGGAGATCCTCTTCATCCTCCACCTCCTCCTCCTCCTCGTCTTTCTCTCTCTCTCTCTCTCTCTCTCCTTCAAGCCGACGTCATTCTCGGACGCGGCCCACGGCCGCTCGTATAAATGCATAAATCCTGCCGGCGCAGGAGAAGGACGCAGGAGGACTCGTTCACGCGGATTCGGCGGACGATAACGCGCGGGAAAGCTTGGCCGGAAATCGCGCGCAGCTCGTCGTTTTTGTCGTCGCGCGCCTGTTACCGCGTCGGCGTCCTCTCTCTCTCTCTCTCTCTTTGTTATTTTTTTTCGTCACGCCGTTTAATCTGCTCGCAGTCCGGCACGGAGCGCCGCGCGCACGTCCCGCGTCGGATATGAATATTCCCGCTTGTTAATTAAATGACGCCACCGCGTCGGACAACATGAAGCGCTTATGGAGTAAGATGATGTAATTAGATGATACGACACCGGAGAATAAAGAGGAAAGAGAAAAAGCGAGAGAGAGAGAAAGAGAGAGAGAGAGAGCGCAACTGGTCCGAGCGGCCGCTACGTTCCGAAAATGGAGGGAAAAAATACGGGGGAAACGCGCGCGACGCTGAAACTGCTAATGCACTGATACTGTTCTCCGGTAGTAGCGGTGCGGAATTTGATTATTTACTTCTGTGACACGCGAGCGCGTTGTAATTCACCGGACAAAATAAAAGAAGAAAGAGGGAGGAAGAGAAGTATCGCGCGAGCCGATAAGCGGATACGGATCTCCACGAACCTTTTAGATTTCATTGGAATCGCGTTTCCCAGACGTTCGACTGTTTACGAGCCGAAGTCAATCACTAAGTCTCGTGATCAGATAGAGTCTTAGATACACTGAGAAAAAGATCTCTTTAAATTTAATAAATTTCATTGCATCCAAACAAATTTCATTATTGGTGTCCTCCGAAGAAACTAATGTTTCGATTAATAAGTACGATTGTTAGACTTTTCAATGAATATCTATCTTTATCTTAGATAAAAGATTTGTTCGAAACGAAAGACAATTTTCTCAAAAAGAAATTATTTATTTCATTTTACATATTTATTGTAACCAAATAATATTTCATTTGGTTAAAGCGAGCGATTAATTATCTCCGCAATCGGGAATCGAAGTAAAATTCGGATGAAACAAGGAGTAGCGTTTGAAATTGGTCAAGGACGATGTTCTTTTTTTCTTTCTCCTTTTCGTTGATTCGCGGCTTCGGCGCTCGGATTCCCGAAAAGCTTGAAATTGTAGCGTCAGTAAAGTTTTCCAGAGCGAACCGTCTGACGTAGGCACCGAGAGATAAAGACATGAAACGTCACTTAAACGGTACAACGACGTGACTTTTTCGCCTTATACCCTGCGGAATAACGTTCTGCGAGTGTCCTCCACCTTACCGTTAAAGCTCCGGCCCTTTTCTTTCCTCGTCCTTTCTCCCCCTTCTCTCTCTCCCTCTCTTTCTCACTTTCTCTCTCTCTCCCTCCCATCTCTCTCTCTCTCTCTTCCTCTCTCTCTCCCCCTCTCTTTCTCTTTTATTGTTTCTACCCTTCCTTTTTCCGCTTCGCCTGCTTTTGCAAAGTTACATCGGTCCGGATTGTTTTTGCCGCGATTCCGACAACGCACATCCAACCTTATTCCGTGTCCGGTGAAGCCCACGGTGGAGCCAAACAATTTCCAGCTGTGTTGTAATTAATTAAACCCCCCTTTAATCCCGGCCACTCTCTTTCCCACCGTTATCTCGATGCCGACTTGTCTTTTTTATCCCCGGGCGAGATAACTTCGCGCTCCGTTCGGTCTCGTTCCAGTTCGAAGGCGCAAGAGGCGAGAATGAACCTCAGCTCGTCGAGGAATCCGTTATTAAAATTTGACGGTTACGATAGTTGGCGAACACGATGCCCTGAGTCTCTTCAGCAGCGGACACCGGACAGCGTTGTACGCCGAAGGAAAAGGGAAACCGGTAATTCTCACTAAAATTATAGTCGTTCTCGGCGACAACTGTAGTTATATTTTCTTTAATATACAGGGTGTCCTAAACTAATCTCGGTTCCCATGGTGTGCAAGTAGAACGGGTGAAACTGAGCAAAAAAGTCCTATATCATTTTGTATTGTTATTAACCCAAGAATTAATCCAAGAAAGTAGCAACATGCAGGTTATCATTCTTTCTTTCATTCTTTCTTTCAACATAAGGTTATCATTCTTTCTGACACTGTGTTGACACTTGCTGGAAATATGTTTCTCCCTACTATAATTCTCTCACTCGCGCGATTATATAGTTAGAAATACTAGAAACTTTTTTCTCAGCGCGCGGGTCTACTTTACACGAGAGGCAATTGATTTATCGTGCCCGTCGTGTAACGTCGCGCAAACTCTCCGTACATCTCCAATAATCTCGCCATCAATTTATGTCCATCCTCTCCGTCCAGAAACTTATATTTCCGGGTCTCCCCGATAACGCCCCACGTTGCTGCACGTACGCACAATTCGAGCCGAAAGTACTTCGCCGGACTAATCCTCACCGTCGAAAATCGAATTCGACATAGAGTTGAAACGGCCGAGGGCGTGATGGAGGAAGAGGTGGGGAGAGGGGATGCTCGCTTTGTGCCGGAAATTTCTATCTTTTCCCCCCGATTCCGTCGAGCTACGACAGGAGAATTCGGCGACTCGCACGGCGCCTCTCCCAGGCAGCCGAGTTCGGCCTCGAGTTACGAACGTAATTAATTAATCCTCCCTTTAATCCCACCCTTCTCGGCATTATTACGCCGCTTTTTTCCGTCCTATGATACTGCCTTTACAGGCCCTCGTTGTGTCGTTTTGTTTTATCCGCCCCCCGAGGGGTTGTAATAAATTAGTTCCGCCTTTACCTTTATCACCTCCCTCCCCCGTCCTCCCTATCCCAACTCTCCCTCCACCTTTTTCCTCTCCCCTCTTCCTGCCTACCCAACTCTCGTTCTCTATTACGGCTCGTGCAGCCGTTCGTCCGCCGTACAATTCTTCTCAAAAAGAATACTTAACCGTCATTTCAAGAAAGAGGGGGGAAAATAATAGCGAGCACACTTAAATCCTCCATAGCTGGGAGTTAGCACGCGAGCCTCGTTAAAGCTGCGAGTGGATTTATGCGACGAGGCTCGTAGTTTTTAACACCCAGTATAACCCAGTATAGCCTAGAATAATCAGTATTCGCTGGTATCTACATAAAATTATCTAAATAATTATCCAGATGAATAAATAGATTATCTTTATCTAAATGGAAGAAGTACAAAATATATTCGTCTCCATCTTAGATGAAAATACATGTTATCTCATTTGAAAATTATTTGAAATGATGTTACGCTCCATATTCTGAACTCACTTTCCGATAAAATGAATGAAATAATGTGGACTTATGCATTAAGCCCGTATCAGATCAGAGATTAGAGATTAGATTTCAACGAATCGACAAATTTCGGTTTTGCTTCCTTTGGTCTGCTCTTTTTAGCCGCACCGCTGAACTGGTGTATCAAGTTAGAGCGAGACAAAATACACTTGCCTCACGCTGACTTAATGCAACAGTTCAGCAATGCAACTAAAAAAAAAACAGGCCATTTTGTTTCAATTGATCAATCTACTTTAAACCCATATCAAATCGTCGACTGTGCCAACTCTTAATGAACCAATTATAGTAGAGTAGTTATATGACGCTTTACTATAATAGGACCTTCAAGAGTCGATAGTCGTAACCGCCAGTCAAATCGACCTTCACAATCAGTAGTCTGATATGGATTTTAGAAGAAGACTAAAGTAATGACTGCGTTTAGAAAACACAGCGATTAGTGAGCAGTCGATGATTATTGGTCGTTTTGTTAGATCCTTAAATTTAGAGCGATTACGTTGACGAATTACTTAACCGTTTGCAATATTATGATCTGCGCAATTTTTATTATAAATTCTTATGAAGTCTTTCATGAAAACAATATCATCTAAACAATTATCCAAATAAGAAACGCTACTTATCTTATTTTTCATCTAGAAATCAAAAGCAAAATCATCTTTGCCTCATTTAAGATGAATTTTTTGGTTTTTCGTATCATCTTCATCCAGATGAATCTGAAATCATCTAAGGCACACACTCAGCAAATAATCAGTCGGTAGCGGTCCGGCTGTGCGTTCCGCATACGAGAGTTCGAACGTGAATCGATACGGAATGCGAGGTACAAAAGCGACGAATAAGGATTCGAGATTTGGTCGATATCGCAATTAGTGTTCCTCGCGGAGAACAAAACAAAACCCGAAAAAAGGAAAAACAGACAACGGCGTATCGATGCCGCGCGCGCGCGCACTCGTATTGATAATAATCCCGACAGCAAATCGACTCGGAATTACAGCGGGGGGTCGGCGCGATCATCGGGGGAAAAAACCCGCAACTGACGTCACGGAACGCACGTGGGGAAACTCGCGAAAAAATTGGGTGTACTGTCCGGGAAAAAGAGTCGGACCTACTCGAAGAGAGAATCGCTCGCCCCCGGTCCTGCGGGAAATAACTGCGCGCACGTACACATACGAAAACATGCACAACAGACATACATAGAGACAGACATCGATTACAAATCTAAGTATGTTATCGTTACACACTTGAATGTGCACTTTGGCAGAGGTTCTTTTCCCACGTTCCTTGCCGTTTAGATCACAACGTGCAAAGAGGTTCATACGATGTCCTCTGCTTAATGAATATTTTATTAATGAGATTATTCAAAATAATTATAAAATTTAGTACAAAATAACTACAAAATTAACTACAAAAATAATTTTGCGACAATACTGGTGAAGTGAAAATTATAAATGTCATAATATGTAGTCATTTTTTTTATTTTAAAAGTTATCAAACATTAAAAATGACAAAATAAAAGATGTAAAACTCTCATTAGTAAGTACCAACAGAAAAACCAACATCAAAAGAAATTTGAACAGGAAAAGTACTCGATATTATATTTTATACATGATCAGTTTCATTTGTTTAATTTAAATTGGAAATATATAGAGAAAGATAAATATAGAAAGAAATGTGTTATTTTAAAAAATATAAATGGTAAATTTAGAAATAAGTATTTTTTGGAAAATTATATATATATATGATATTATTTCAGATAATTTTCTGCATATATGATGTTACCATATTTCCACTCGTATATTGTTGATTTCACGAATATTTCATCGAAAAATCTAAATTTCCCTTCAATCTAACGGTAAATTCATGCGATACTTCACTAAAATATATTTAAATATTAATTTTATTATCACGATGGTGTCTACCTTATATTTCTATCTTATATACAAATATATTAAATTAGAACAAATTTATTGTACCTCGAAATTTCTATACGTGCTTGCGTTATACAAGTTACAATTAAATATCTCAAATACGATACGATATAGATTATTGAAATTTCTTTTGCATATTATTAGTTCAGTTAACTTTTACATTATATTTCAATTAACTTTTACATTATTGTTCAATTAACTTTTACATTATATATATATATATTGCGGGTGTGGCTTATATTTGGTCAATCGTACGAAACCTCCTTTGCAGAACTAAACACGTTTAAACGTATTAAATTAACACGTGCGCTGGCATTTAAACGGCAAGAAGCACGGAGAGAGAGAGAGAGAGAGAGCCAAATTACACGTTTGTGTGAGTGATAATAACATACTTAGATTTGCAGCGCGTTTCCTTCAAATTCTTTCGCGCCTGCGAGGTGCGCGGTACACCACGTAGGTTGAAGAAAACGAGAGAACAGTGTCCGGTGGGCGCGATTTGCAACGTTAACAACGTTCATCTGACGACGATCTGGGAAGGGACAAACGCAATTAAAATAAAATGCGCGCACACGAGCAACCGAGGCACCATTAAGCCGTCCGCCGGAAAAAAATGGTCGTTCTTTGACGCGCTTTTAATGTCGCGTCGCTCTCTCTCTCTCTCTCTCTCTCTCTCTCTCTCTCTCTCTCTCTTATTCTCACTAACTTTCTCTATTTACTTTTTTCGTCGTACACTAAGAAAAAGATTTCTTGAAATTTAATAAATTTTATCGCATGCAAACAAATTTCATCATTGGCACGCTCCGAAGAAACTAACGCTTCAATTAATAAATACGATGTTGGGCTTTCAACAAATACGTATCTTTATTTGAAATAAAAAATTTATTTGAAACGAAAGATAATTTTCTTATAAAGAAATTACTTGTTTCATTTCACATATTTATTGTAGTCAAGTAACATTTCATTTGGTTAAAAGATATTTCAAATAATAGCGTTCTCTCCGCTAAATAATCGAATTTTCTTGAACGAAACGATAAAATTTTTACTCAAACAAATAATATTTCGTACAAGTGTATGTTGTTCCTACGGGAAAAATTTAAATCAAATAAATAGAAGTACTAAATCTAAAGGGACCTTTTTCTCCGCGTACCTTCCGTCTCCTTCTCGCCCGGCTGATGAAAATTGAATGGCGCGGAATAGGCGAACGTATATGTCGGGAAACGCGCGCGCGTTGATATTAAATTAGGAATACTATCCCGCACGTATAGAAACACAAGCGTCCTCGCGCGAAGGAGAACTGAAAAGGGCGAGAATGACGAGTCTCCGCAAAACAGAGAGAGAGAGAGAACGCACTTAATGACGTGCGCTTCCGAGCGCATAACGTTATGATGAGAAAACAATAGAGACAATGGCGGTTTGCGCGCACATTTCGAAGAAAGATGTGTCTCTCTCTTCTCCCCTTCCTCCCCCCACCCCTCTCTCTTATTCCGCCTCATCCTCGGAGTAAGGGGGTATTAATTAAAACGCGGATACGCGCTCGTGCTCGCGCGAGCGAGCGAGCGAGCGTAGCCGCGCATTAAGGCTCGCGAGAAACTCAGGTACCCTTATTAAGCTTCATTAGCCGACACTCGGGGTTAATTGCTTCATTTTTCCTCTTTACCCTCGAAGCAACCCTTCCGCCACCGCCGTCCGTCGCAGCCGTCGTTGCCACCGTCGCCACCGCCGCCGCCGTCGCTGCACCTCGATTTCGCATTCCGTCCGTCCTGTCCTTCCCGCCGCGCGCGCGCGTCGTCCTCGCGACGTAATGCAGTCTCGAGTGCATTATGCAATCGCGAATTACTCTCCACTTCAACGGAGGGGAGGGGCGCGCCGGGAATGATGCGGAACGAGATGTTCCTCGTTGCACTCTTCCGCGCGAAGATACGTATTCTTCGCTATGTCGTTATGTCGCGCGAGTCCGGTACTTCCCGAGCGAGTCTGATCGAAGGAGAGAGCGAGCGAGAAGAGAGGAGAGAAGGCTTCTCCTCTCGCGCCCATTGGAGCCCGAATCGTGGCGACTCGTGCCGACATAATGAAGTATATCAATCTTTTTCAAGTAAATATTATAGTTATAGTATCGGTAATAATAACTTTACTCCTTATATTGCTGTTACTATTAGGTGTACAAATTAATCCGACGCCTTTACATTCAGCGTTCTTATAACTTTGGTTCAAATTTCTATTTTTTCCCGTCCTATATATGGCAATTTGAAAATACCAACTTCAACCTGTAAGAAACATCATAATAGTTGACAGCTTTGCCGACATAACATTGACTTTTTGTAAGTAAATTTTAAGTTTCACGAAAAATGCTGAATTAATTTGTACGTCCAATATTATTGTGGTTAAAACCAAAAAGAAATATAGTGCCGGGGCTGAAGAAAAACTGTAATTCAGTGTAGACGGGAGGCGGATAAATAAAATACCGAAACGCAAAGGAGAAGAGCCGCGATTCCACGGCGGAACAAATGCGATTTATTCTTCGCGTGGCTCTCGATTAGAGTTTGACGATACAGTATCGATACATCGAGAAACAGGAGATTTCCCCTGGAAAATAAGGTTTTTTTCCACAAATTGCGGGGGAAACCCTATTTTTCTGGAAGAAATCCTTATTTTCCTATGTATCGATACTGTATCGCCCAACTCTACTTTCGATCTGCATTATCTCCGTCAAAATGATCCGAAAATACGTTTCATTCGCGCTTCGCATCGCATCGTTCGCATCCCGTTTCCCGTTTCCGCGCGTCCGGCTGGTATCGATTTCAGTTATCGCTCGCTATCGATACCCGCACGGAAGCACACCGTAAACAAACTCGTGCGTGCGTGCACGCTTGTGTACGTCGCGTGCAACGCGTTTACCACTAATTAACCCGAATTTATCGACGCGCACGCGACGCGTTCTGTTTTCGTTTAATAAGCGTACTTATCGAACGCGTAATAAAATAACGCGCCGGGCGTGTCTCGTAAGCCGCCGGTGAGGTAATGATCGTTATGAGTTGAGTGAGAGGGGTGAAGGGGAGGGGGATGGCATTAGCAATATCGTGGATTATATTTCGCTGTAATTTGGAATATTCCGAGGGAGATGAAATTTTTCCGTCGACTCCTCTTCACCGACGTGCCTTAAACGGACACGAACGAGGGTTTACGAGCACAGAAAAAAAAACTAAATATCAATTCAAGACTTATATATTCTAATAGACGCAATCATTGTTTCATATATAGGCAAGAATATATTATCTTCCTCAAAAATTTCATATGCTTGAATTTCAACGATATCATAATGTTATTACAAGATTACGACGGCTAAATAAGACCTTATTCCTGGCAAATAATTAGCAATTAATGAGAAAACTTAAATATATATTCGCAAAAATATATATACTGTTATCACAGTCGATGCGTTCGTTATTTCCGTCAGCGCGACGCAGCGGCGAGAGTTCTCCAGGTCGAGCGATAACGGGTCGAGATCTCGCGCGAGGTATCGCGCCGCCGAAAGAGTCGACACTCGCGCGTTCCATTTAATCGCCGCCCCGGGATTAGATACGACGTTAATTGCGACACGGAGTATCCGTAAAAGTTGCCGTTAAGCGGCCGTACGTTACGCAGGACCGGGGAGGAGGTCGGACTCGCGGTAATGGAACAATTACCGTACTGTCTACATAACTCGCGGTGGAATTCGCCGGAATTCGCGGACGAGGGAGAGAGAGAGAGAAGAGCGACGAAAGTCACGACGTCGCAACGCTGTGACGAAGAGGCTAACGTTGCTCACTGGAGGATTAGATATCGTTCGCCGAAATTGGAAAACTTTACACCGTTGGAAAACGTCCGTTAAACGCCACTGTTTTCCTCCGGAAGAGCAGCGCCTGTAATATCTGTCCGATAACACTCGGATACGCGAAGCCGGAGGAATCGATAATTTTGAGTATACCCCGAGAGAAATTATACGAGGGTGGATTGAAAAGTTTCCGACCTGTGCAAGAAAGGGCAAGAGTTCAATGAAATTTCAATAGATGGCACTGAAAGAAACGCAAAGAGCCAAGTTCGATGTCATTCCAGCGATTAGTTTGCTTCTGACAGCCTTTTGCGTGACGGTTTGTCAACGACGGGGAAATCGGAGTATCGCGCCGTGATAAAATTCCTTCGTCTGAAAGGGAATTTAATCTGAATTACATTCAGCGTATGGAGATGCCGTTCTTTCATTTATGGCCGTGAAAACCTGGGCTGCTGAGTCGAAACGTGGCGGAAGTCGAGTATTTTCGACGAGGGACGCTCTGGACGACCAGAAACCACAACAATGATGCTGACCGAATCGTGATGGACGATCGTCGATTAACTTTGGTATATGAACGATCGACTATTCAGCTGTCTGCTCGCTCTTTTTTACCCCTCTTTCTCCCCACTCTTTCCTCATTAGAAAGAGAAAGCTACACGGCACCTATTGTCCGTCTCTTTCTATCTGATCTCCACTGCTTACCAGAGGACATGCTCGGTCTATTCTTACCATGTTTATGCGTTATTCCAACGTTAACCCGCGTGGCTCACCCGGAGATTCTTCTTCCCGTGCTCGTCGACGTCAGGAAAATGCGAGAGCGAACGCGCCGCTATCAGCGGCCGAGGGGGGATACTCCAAGCGTGAAACTTCCTATAAGCCGCGGAAAAGCTGACAACATTTCCCTCCCCCCCCCCCCC
>NW_014555716.1:1391719-1399562 GCF_001313825.1 Dinoponera quadriceps
CCCCCCCCCCCCCCGGCTCTCCCATTGGTCGCCACTCGTGAATGCATCCGAGGAGAGTGCATCCACGCGAAGCGCCGGTGCGCGCGTTGGCACTCCGAAGAGTTACGGATACAGGTGGCTTTTTCGAAAATAAAGCGTTACCGTCCGTGAGCGTTACCGTTCCACAGACTTGCTTACCCCTCCCCCTCCCTCTCGTCCTCCATCAGCGTGTCCTTCGCACGGCATTGGTAATATGTACTAAAGTTTGGTGAATATTTGCCGACCGAACATTTGATTGCTGCAACCAAATAACTTAGTGCCGTATACTAAATATACGGAATTACAGTATTGCATATACAGTATGTGAAACTAAATCATTTGGTCGCAGTAATCAAATGTTTGATCGGCAAATGTTCACCAAATTTTAGTACTTATCACCAAATCCTTTCTTCAGTGCGCTCGCTCTCCGCCGTGTCACTCGCCGTGTCATTCGCGGAAAACTCCCGCGAGCGAGCGATCGCCGATTGGGAACCTTATTTTCCCCCCTTTACCTGTCCTTCTCCCCCCCCCCCCCNCCCTCGCTCTACCACGCTTTTCCGTGGAGGGTGGAAAGCCGAAGGGAGGGTCGTCCTGCCTCGGCTTTTACTCAGCAATACTCGCGCGGCGCAAATATTTCTTCCTTTGCATATCGAGCCTGGCGCGGCCATTTGCATTCCTCTGTGCCTGTTCTTTCCTTACTTCCTGCCGCGTCTCTGCCTTCTCGTGCCTGCCTCTCTCTTTCCTTCCCCCCTTTCCACGCTGCCTCGCTTTCTCCCTCCTCCTTTCCGAGGATAAGAAGGACCTCCGGGCATCCCGCTTCGCCCACCACCACCACGAGCGCGCAATCTTCCATCGATTCCGCCGTCTTTCTCTCGCTCTTTCGCTTTTTCCCGTGTCCTTCCTCTCTGGTCCTTTTTGTTTCCCTTTCTTGAGCTTCCAACGTCACCCCCGGCCAGAGACGTTCTCAACCTCGAGACGTCCCTCGCGTTTCTCACGCGGCAGGAACGCAGATGCTGTGCGGCGAGGGTATGCAGAACGATGAAGCGACGTCTTTTGTTTCTAATGTATGAAATAGCCGGCATCGAGATGTAGGTGGTCAGTCACGAAAAAGTTGCGAAAATACTTTTCTTTCGCAACGCATCTCGTATCCAGTAGGAAAATGTGTCCTTCTTAACGCTAAAACCACCGACGATTAACGTCTTACCTTTCTACCGGAGCGGTTTAAATAAGATTTTTTGAAAATAGTGGGCAATACAGAGGAAAAAATATTTATTCGTTCGCACATTGCGACAAAAATCACGGCTAATCTCAGAGAATGCACTATTAAAAATTAGAGTAAATTTTATAAGAGAAAATTACCAAACGGTCATTTTGATCGCTTTGGTAGTTTTGGTGTTAAGAACTAAATAACCAAGAAAATAAATTCTACTATTGAACATGGAATGTGTTCCGAAACTTATGAAAAAAAATATTGCAACTTTTTCGTGACCCGTGACCCGTCATTGAGTTGTGGTTGCATTCGATATTAAGGGTGACTCACCAAGCTATAATTGATGTAATGACGATTAAAAATTGTTGCTGGCCGAGTATCGTCTGCTCTGTCTTACCAACACGAATAGAAATTGCTAATTTTGCGATTATTCTTGAATTATTGTCGACAAGTTGCAGAACTGAACACTGGTAAATTCTTTGCTGAGAGAAATTATATCATTAAAATTATAATCATCATCTTCTGAGTGCGTTTATTTAATATATATATATATATATATATATANTTAAGTCAATAAGAATTTCAATAAAGAAACAAGTTTACAAAACTGGAATCGAAAAAAATCGTAACTCAAACGGTTTACCGGTACTTTCATTGTTCAGAAAACCGAAACTGAAAGCTTTATTAAATATTTTAGTGGATCAGAACCGGAACCGAATCGATATTTTCATTCGGTCCGGATGCCTGCTTTAAATACATCTCTTTAACGTATCACGTATCCCGAATCTCACCGTCCGCAATTCGCCGTTTGGCTGATAATTAATTGACCTGTAACGATGCCGGTGACATCGATGCGGAGTAAGTAATGCTGTAACGATGAAAGCAGGGGATGAAGCGTAACGAGGAAGCGACGCAATTCTAGTTACATCAGTGAACTTCCGCGAGGCTATTCGCGAGTTGCCGCCGCCGAGACTGTTGCTCGGAGATTTCTCGGTTCCATTAGCGCGACGGAAGTGCAAGTCCCCTGCCACAAAATTAACCGACGTGGACGACGCCGGGAGAAGACGCCGTGTTATCGATGCGATGCCGAGCGCTTCCTGTCGCTTCCGTCGGGATAACGGCTGGTACTTCGACTACTTCGAAAGTCTGTTTACGATGAAGGAGGGCGTCGTATGTCGGTTGATTGAACAGAGGCGGTGCGAGACTGCGGAAGATACTCCGACGACGTCGAATCTTCGAAATTATTAGTAGCGTGAAGGAGGAGAAATTATGTTTGGAGAAAAATTGTACGTAAAAGTTTTCCCCTCGAAATTTCACGAGGCGAATTGCGACTTAGAAAATTGCGAAGATATATTCGAAGTTATGATGAAAATACTGTCATTTGGAATTATAAAAGTGAATATTTATAAGTAAAATTTAAAGTAGATTCTTAATGTGAGGAAATGTTTGTTTTTATCGATCAGAGTGAATGTGACGGAATACATCAGATTGTCTTTTCTACTTTGAACGAAAATATTCGAATATTCATTCGGTTCAAAATGAAGAATTGACTCTGTATGAGTTATTCGGGTGCAAAGTCATTCGAGTGAATCGGTTGTCGCTCCACTTCTCGAGAGGAATTTTACTCAAAGAGATTTAGCAATGTGTCGGTCATTTTCCGATTTTCTACAAAAATATTCACACTTGACTTTTTATTCATACAAAGTGAATTCTTCGCTCGAATTCGAGTTTGAGGTTGTCGACCTATTTTTTAAGTAGAAAATGTTTCTCAAAAAAGATCAAAAGTCCAATATTTCGATTTATCCTTTTCTCATTTTTTTAATCATTTTAAATTAGCAACATAAATTACGTAATTAACCCGGAAATAGTCCCCTGAGGCATTGATTTCCCCTAATTTTTTTTTTATCCAAAAAATAGCGAGTAAATCTATATTTACAATGTCCCTAAATAATAATAAATAACAGTGCAACCGATAATATGCCTTATTTTGTTAATAATAGCGATTTTAATCGAGGTCTAATAACTCCAGGTGATCGTCTATGTAAAAAAAAATAAGTTGACTATTCTCGTTAACGTAAATGTGGAGTAACAGTGAATTTTACTTTCAAGATTTGCTCGTGTTTTTTTTTTCATTTGTAATCACAGTACATTGGCATCATTCGATTTCCGCTTAAATTCGAGAGTTGACGGACGTTAAGCTTTAGCAGCGTGAACGCTGCGAAAAGCTCGCGGACAAAGCAACTGGAAAATCCCCCTCTCCGATGGAAGCAAATATAAATGAGTTAGAGTAAAACATACCGGATAACGTATCATCGCGGCATCATTCTGCGGCGACGCGAATAGCTTTTAAAGTAATTTGAAATTGCACTCTCGGAAATAGAAAGGGCGCGGGCAAATACTGCAGCGAACGGTGATCTGCTTTTCGGCGGTGTGTGTAGAGCGTGCATGTTACTCGCGTGTTATACAGGGTGTCCCAAACTAATCTTGCTTCCCGTGGTGTGCAAATAGAACGGGTGAAACTGAGCAGAAAAGTCCTATGCCATTTTGCAAATCACACGCCAGATTTTGAGTTATCAATGATTCAAAATGGCTGTGTGTAGAGGCTTCTTTAATTAATCACTCAACAATTTGCGTGTTATTTGCAAAATAATAATGACCTTTTTTGTTCAGAGCTTGTTTCATGTGGTCTAATCTACAAATATATGACAATTGTTGTACCTAACGACAGACATCAATATATTGAACTTTGACCCTTGAACCTTGAACTTGTCGTTAGGTACAGCAGTTATCATATATTTGTAGATTAGACTATTCGGAACAAAAAAGTCTCTGGCAAATTACCGAGTTATTAATTAAAGAAGCCTCTATACACGGCCATTTTCAATCGTTATTAATTCGAAATCGAAACTTTGTGTGTTATTTAAGATTAGTTTGAGACACCGTGTATATAAAATATACGTGGAAATGAACAATTGGATTTTCGGCGGCGATTTAACGCTCGCGACGTCGCGAAGAGAGCGCTTCCTGCAACAACGGCGCTTGCGAAAGGCGGAAGCGCATTTTTTAGGGGGACATCCCCACTCCCTCTCCGCCTCGCCGTGTCGCCGCGGTTTCCCCGGTTTCGCGAATTTACGTGTGTCGTCGATTGTTATTAATGCCTCCGCCTCCGCAATTTCATTTGTCCCCCAATTAAAAACGGTAATAATAACGGCCTGCTTCGGGTTTTAATCCTTATAACTGTCGCACGCAACAATAATAAAATAACGGTAGTGCGATTAATAAACCGTCGTTAAAACACACCGCAAATTTGTACAATTGAAAGAGTAATTATTAACCGGCCCCGCATTAAACGTACCGGAAGAAAAATTCGTGCCAAAGTGCGCCAATTAAAACGGAATCGCAGAGCGAATAATCGCTTCCGCGACCGACGCGGCCGCGGGGGTCCCGATAATTTTCGACGTTGCTCTTTATCCTTCCGCCACGCGCCGTGATCGCGGATAAATATCATTAGCCGCGAGCTTTTATATACAGCGGGACGAATTAGACTCCGGCTGAGGGGGGGGGGGGGGTTATGTTTCATTTCAGTTACATCTTGCGCGCGAGGCCGGACTAATTTCGAATATACGATAATCCGTCGTACTTCGCTTGAAAATTCGAAACTACCGTGAAATATATTTAAAAAGCAGCATGCGAATAACGACGTGGAAATAACTTGTTTGCAGGTTGATAGCACCTCCGATAATACCGTGTAAATCGTTGTAGAATACAGAACAGTATTTATAATGGAAAATGTGATGCAATGGAAATACTCTGTTTTGATTTCTTTTCTATTTTAAGAGGAATATTATAAAAAGTGTGTCTCGAAGAAACGTTATTATATCGTTATTATGCAGGGTGTCCCAAACTAATCTGTGTTCCCGTGGTGTGCAAGTAGAACGACAGGATAAAAACTCAAATTAGAAATATGAACTAGATTATACCAAACATGAATTTTGTCTAATGTGACTGCAATAGTTGGAGCTAAAGTGGCAGTTTTCCTTCGCAAACCTATTCGATTGTGTTATCAGCGTCCTTTGATTTTTCGTTGTGCACTGAAATCAAGATTTCTTTAAGTTTAATAAATTTCATCGCATCCAAACGAATTTCATCATTGGCACGCTCCGAAGAAACTAATGTCTCGATCAACAAGTGCGATTGTTAGACTTCTCAAAGAAAATATGTATCTTAAATAAAAAAATTTGTCTGAAACGAAAAACGATTTTCTTACAAAGAAATTATTCGTTTCATCTTACATATTTATTGTAACCGAATAATATCTCATTCGGTTAAAAGATATTATTTCAAACAATAGCGTTCTTCCCGTTAAATAATAGAGTTTTCTCGAATGAGGCGGTAAAATTGTCACTCAAACAAATAATATCTCGTACATGTATACGTTGTTTCTATTGAAACAAATTTTAGTCAAATAAACGGAAATACTAAATCTAAAGAAATCTCCTTTCCCTCCGTGTAGCGTAAAAAGGAAAAGGACGAAAAAATAACGATACAAAGGCGCGGGAACCGGCCAGGTAACTTGACAGCCGGGGGAGGGGAGGGGGGAGCGAGAGGAGAACGGGGCGAAAAGACGGTGCGAACAAATTCCCGCGGTGGCTAATTAATGCCGCGGCCACAATGGCGGAAAGCGGTGCGCCGGGGCTCCTCCTCGGCCCCTTAAAACCAATTTGTTGGCCCCGCTGGCTCCTTGTTTTCCGACGACGAGGACGACGGCGTGGGCACGCATTATACTTAGGGTTCCGCCATTATGTTTCGCCGGTTTTCCCGAAACAATACACAGAGTGTAAGCGGCCGCCGTTACGCGGCCGTCGCGCCGTCTCCGTCTCCGTCGACGTGATATTACGTCGGGCTGATTTATATCGTCCATTCGCGCGCGCGCGTGCTTGCAACTACGACGGCACGTCGCGTTACATTCACTCGCCGGTCGATCGGGATCATTATGACGTAATAAACGTCCGAACGTCAGACGTTCGGAACAAGAAAGAATTCCGCGTGTCGAGCGGACGCGCGCGACTTTGGAAAGGAGAGAAAAGGGAGGAAGGGAGGGAGAGAGAGAGAGAGAGAGAGTCGCGTGCATCGGCGCGTTGAGGAGCGCTCGCCTCGCATCAAGGAGCGTCTCCTAAATGTCAGTTTAGGGCATTTGTCATTCGGTGTGAATGACGAATAAGCCGTATGGGAATTTTTCCAAACTTTCCCATTGAACTGACATTTGGGTTACACCCATGACACACGAGATGTCGGTGTAATCTATGCAATAATGTTTTAATAAGTAAGTTTCTTCAAGTTGCGTAAGTTGCGTGCAAAGTCACCGGCGAATCCGGTGATCGATGTCGGGGAAGGCTCAGTTCATCACACAATTAACATTTAACGCGGCGATTAATATTAACGCGAGGTACGCGTAAATCGTGCGGCAGTAGTATATTCACATCGCGAAATCGCGGGGAATTCGCGGGGACTGCGCTAATTACGATTCGTGACCTTTCGCATAATATCTCGCGCCCATTGCAGCATTAATAGGATTAACCAGATGTCGATTGCATCGATTATCGTCTAGGCGGTTATCGCTCCTAATTATAAGTTATTTCACACTGCCGGCTGTCGATCCCCGTTGACGTCCCGTTTATTATTAAGCGCACTAAAATTAATCCGGTGCCTTTTTTCGCGAAATTCAAAGTTTATTTAGAAAAGGTCAAATACAAGTTTATAGTTATAAATACAAGTCAATACAAGTTTAATGTCCGAAATAATTTTCTATGACTCTATTCCATCCATCGGGCAGCCGATGAATGTCCTCGCGGAAAGAACTTGGCGGTTTCGACTCGATCAAGTCATCGATGCTTTTCCGGACCTCGTCAACTGTTTTACACATGCGTATCCGCCGGGTGATATTGAAACGACCGAAATAGGTGGTGATCCGACGGGGCTAAATCTGGCGAATAAGCGGCAGAGGGAGAATTTCCCAGCCCAATGTACAGATGAGATCCTTCGTCTCTTTTGCGGTATGTGACCACGCGTTATCGTGCAGCAGAATCACCTGCCTACTTCCATCGCCGGTGAAAGGTCTTTTTACCAGTTCTACGGATAGCAGCATCTTCACCCAAAGCGGAACAAATCATTTCGGCAGACAGAGCAGCATTTTTATTCGATTGGAGTGCAAGAAGGATGCAGCGCCTCAGACGCTTCTTTTCTCACATCGTGATAACTACTGTTTTCTGAAATTATATCCGCAAAATCGTTAACTACTACAGAGCTTCTTAAAGCTTAAGGTTGGCACTTTCGAATCACCATAGGACGGGACAAAAATTTTAATTCGAGCCGGGATTACAGGATATTAAATGCAAAGGCACTGAATTAATTTATATACCTACACGATTTATACAAAAGGAAGTGAGGAAGAAGAGAAAATCCAAGAAAATACACAAATGAATCTCTCTCTTTCCTTTCCCTTTCTCTCCTCCTGTTCCTCTCTCTCGACAACGGGAATTCAAAGAGGCATGTCAATATGTCAATAAACATACGGACCTACTTTGTCGGCTTGAAGTTACGCTTGACAGGCTGGGG
>NW_014555716.1:1399568-1421909 GCF_001313825.1 Dinoponera quadriceps
GCGGCCGGCCGGCCGCGCTGTAAATTTTTTTTCCCCCGCCCCCCCTTCGGCTGCCTTTTGAACACGTCGCCCGCATTTCCGAAACCAAACGTCAGATAGACTCGTCAACGGAATACAACAACGTCTACGGCAATGCAACGCCGGTCGATCCCGTCGTCATGTCGCGCTCGTTGTCGGAGGGGGAGGGGCGGCGAGTCCCTCGCGAAGTCACACGCGAGTTTAAACGCGAAATTAAATCCGCGCTGGTACAGACCGCGAATGTACGAACGGCTGAGCGGCTCTTTGTGTGTGTATATCCTGCCGCCGGGTTACAAAGGCAAGTCACGAATCGCGCTGACGCGCGACGGGGGGGTGGGGGGCAGGGAGAAGAAGGGCGTCTTTCGCTTTTATTTACGACGTCTGCTCGCCGCGAAGCGTCGATCTAATTCCGAAAGTTGCCGGCGTCGCGCGACGCGTGGCAAGATAGAGAGAGCGAGAGAGAGAGGGATGAAGGGGAGCGGGGGAGGAAAGAGACACGAGCGACGCGACGTGGCGACACGTGTCCGTAATGTTTGTGTAACACGTGAGAGGGCTCCTTGCATCTCGTTGCGTCGATACGATGCTACGCCACGACGAGTCGATCGACGGGAAGAAAGCGGCGTTGAAACGGTCGGACTTTCGATCACCCTCGTCTGGGGAGTTTCGGAGCGACGACGATCTTTGTGACGAAACTTCCACGAGACTCGCCGAACCTGAGCCCGTTTTCTCCCCTTCGTCAGAATGTAAGTAATTTTCATGGTAACGACGCGATTGAGAAGTATGCTTCCATATCTTCGGAATGAAATCTTACTCGAAAGGTGAAAAAAATTACTCGGCCGAATGAGTCGGTTGTCATTCTATCTTTCGAGTGAAGTTTCTTTCGAAGAAATTTACTCGTCGAATTTCTTGAAATGATATCTCACTCAAAACGAGTAAAAATTTATTCAAATAAAGCAATCTTGAAAATAACGTTATCCGGAAAGTTGCAAGAGAACTCAAAGTTAGATTCTTCATCCATACGAGCGAATATTTCTATTAGTTAGAATGAATTTGTTTCCATGAGAATAGAGATACATCGAATTGATTCTTCAACTTTGCATAAAAATATTAATTCAACAAGTTAGAGTGAAAAATTCATACTCTGTCGAATAAAAAGTCACTCGAATTATTTAGTCGAACGGATCGGTTGTCATTCTGTTCTTCGAGTAGAATTTCATCAGTGGAAAGTTACTCTTCGAGTTTCTCGGAATAATAATTCACTCAGTACTGAAAATTTCCTCGAAGCAGCAATGAAAATACCACCACTCGGGACCACACGAGGAAGGAATACGTTTAACTCAAACTTAGAGCGGATTCTTCATCCGAGTACGAGTGAATATTTCCATCAATTAGAGTAAATTTGTTTCTGCGATAATGGAATACATCCGATTCAATCATCCACTTTAACTGCAAATATTCGATCACGTGTCGTCGCGGAAAAGAGAACAACGTTCTGCAACTTTCACTCGAGGAAATGTCGGAAGCCGGGGAAAATTTTCATTTCCCCCCCTGTTTGCGGCTAATTCGTTCAAATTTCGCGCGCGATATTAAGACTTGAGGGGGATGCGAAGATTGCGTTCTCCGAACGACCTCGCGGAGAAACAACGAGCTCACTCCCCCCCCCGACAAAGCAACTCTCGTACCATGCGCGCGGAGTTTGCACGAAGTTTTTATTTACAAGGCGCGTACTTTATACGCTGGAGAGAAATGTGTCATGTCGCATAAACCGTAAGCGCGGCCCAGCTATCGGGGCGGAGATATTAACGCGGTGCACGCAACCCGGCGCACTCGTGCGTGGATCGTGCGTGCGCCCGCGATTTTTTCCCATTTATTTCCCCTCCTCCAGCACTCCTCTCCCTCCCGCACACTCCGTCGCCGTGTCTTTCCGCCGTGCGCGTTTTCACAGCCGCGGACCGACATCTTTATCGGTCGCCGAGTTCAACGTACCTTTTGGTTTGCTACCTACCAACCTACCGTCGCACTGATTAGCCCTTTCAACGTCGATGGCGTTGCGCGCGCGCGGGCGAGAGTCGCGCGCAATTTATGCGCATACATTTCACCGCGCGCCGCCGCGGATTCCGCGCTGTGTTTTCTTAGTCATCCCTCGCGCGCGCACGGGGTGCTCTCCTCTCCCTCCACCTTCTCAGAGGTCACGCACGGCGGAGACGGCTGGTGTACAGCGCGCGGGCGTGTGCTTAGCGCGCGCTTAATGCTTCCGGTAACCCGCGGAGTAACTTTCGCAAGTTGCGTGATTTTAAGCGCGTCGATGCGTGCTGTTCGTTAGCAGTTGGAATATTTTGTTCTGGGTCGGATTAGTGAAAATGTCGCTGACTGAATCGTCAGTAAAACAGTGTCGTGTCGATAATAAGTAAGTAAACGGAAGGAAAATGAGCATCAAATCAAGAATAGATTTTCTGATATACAGGGTGTCGCGAATTAATCTCGGTTCCCGTGGTGTGCAAGTAGAACGGGTGAAACTGAGCAGAAAAGTTCTATACTGTTTTGCCAAATAACACGCAAAATGTCGAGTTATCGATGAACGAAGAATAATTTTCTAACGAAGAAATTATTTGTTTCATTTTACAAATTTATTGTAACGAAATAATATTTTATCTAGTTAAAAGATATTATTTCAAATAATTGCGTTCTTCCTGTGAATGAGATGATAAAATTTGTACTCAAGCAAATAATGTTTCGTACAAGTATATGTTATTTCTATGAAATAAATTTTAGTTAAATAAATGGTAGCGCTAAATCTGAAAAGACCTTTCCCTCTGTGTGAGTTAAATCGTAATTAAGGTATGGAACAGAGATTTCTCGTTGCACATCAGGCGCGAGATATTTCGCACCTCGTATTTGGCAATTAACGCGTTAATTTAAACTTAGAGTGGATTCTTAATATCTACAAGAGCGAATGCTTTAGTCAATTAGAGTGAATGTAGTGAAACAGATCAGAGAGAGAGATTCACTCTTTCATTCCCAAAGAAAATATATACTCGACGATGCGCAGAGGAAGAATTTGCTCTACACGAGTGAAAAAGTTACTCGAAATCGACTCGACTGTGATTCTGCTTTTCGGAAGGAAACCTTGTTCTCGGAAAACATGTCGAGAGTGGGAAAAGAGGCGCGCTGACTGAGCGCACAATTTACAAGCGGCGTTAGTCGTGTTACGTTAATTTTATACGCGCTTACATCGCAAAATTATACTACAATAATAATAATAACGAAATCCGGCGAAATGCTTTTCCAACGAAATGTCACTTCCGGAATTCAGCTTATCGTGACGTTTCTCCCAAGCGTGTGGGCGCCCTCCGAGTAATCCTTTTCCGCGTAAGAGAAAAGGCTTGCACGAAAGGTCGGCCGGCCTCGGCAAAAATATCAAAGAGGAAATATTAAAGAGGAAGAAAGGAGGGGTTGCACCTGCGCGCGCGAGAACAAGCAAGACTACTAGGCGTTGGGATACGCTGCGTGATAAATTAGTCACGCAATGCATAAAAAAAAGAGTGAACGATGTTGCATTTCGCGATGGAAACACACACACACACACACAACTCCCGCACGACAATGCACCGCCGTTAATAAGTATGCATGATTCACCTCGCGACATCTAATCCTCGAGCGACTCTATCAGCGGGATATTATTAGCGGGGAAATTAATTTTCTATACAAAACGGAGCGTCGCTCCTGAGCCAGAAACGATATTTTTATTTAACGAAACGCGAGATGCGAGACTTTATTAAGCGACAATTAAATAACAAGCAAGATATCAGGTGTACAAATTAATTCTCGGCCCTGATATAAAATCAATTGTAATGCTTATTTGCAGAGCAGGAAGCTTTTTGCCGCCAATTTTAGGGCTAAATATAGTACCAACGCGATAAACTGTAAAACCGGTATATACAAGATGATTCAAGATCGATATTTCAAGGGGTAAATGTACATGCTAAAGTAAATAAAGAACGTCATATGAATATATGTCCATATAAATATATAAATATATAAACATATATAAATATATAAACATATAAATATATAGTTGACGTTTTTTCATTTATTTTAGCGTGTATATTTATCCCTTGGAATATTGGCAAGCATTTATGAATCACCTTGTATAGCTGACCTCAAACAACTCACACCGTGAGCACAGCAAACACGATGGCGTCTGACAGGCGACACATTAGGCGCTGTTTGCTCTCTCGCAATTCACTGTTATCGATTTATAAATATCTATTTCTGTGTATCGAGAATCCGCTTCAAGTTTCAGTTGAACATTCACTCCGGCGAATCCGGGGTGTTTTCACTGTCGTTTCGAGCGAATCCCCGTTCATTCTGAACGAGAAGCCGCTGCGAGAAATTCGGAGAGACCGCAAAGTCCGACAAATTCGGCGAGCTCGCCAAATCTCTCCCCGCGCGCGCGGTTCCTTCCTCCGTCTATTACGTGTGCCCGTGCCGACATTCGTTGACTCGATATCTGCGCCTTTTGTGTTACAGTTGGGCTTCTTCACGTACTACACGGTGGCGATGGGCGAGGTGAATCCTTCGGGGCCGGTGCCGATCGACAGTGTCTTCATTTACAGGCCGGACAAACGGCTCGAGCTCTGGAGGTTCGCCTTCTACATGTTCCTGCACGCCGGGTAAGTCGCATTCGACCAACTTCCTTTATCTTTTATCTCTCTTCTCTATCTCTCTCTCTTTCCACTTGGCTTTTTTATATTTTATCGGCGACATACACACACACACACACGCGCGATCGGCGTCGCGTCGTAAATAAAGTTCCCGTGAACGCGTTCCCTTCTCTCTCTCTCTCTCTCTCTCTCTCCCTTCTTTCTTTCTTTCTTTCTTTCTTTCTCTCTCCTTTTTTTATTTCGCGATTCGGTCGGCCATAATTGCGAGCGCGTCGAAAATATACGGGCGCGCTCGTATTTAACGGATATTTGTAGCATCACTCTCGAATAACGTCGGATCTCTCTCTCTCTCTCTCTCTCTCTTGCGATCGATTACTCGTACTCGTTAACACTTTGACGGCCGCGTACACGTGACTTCATCCCACTACTAGCGGTGCTTATCATCTTACGAAAGCAGTATTTATCGATAATGACAACCTATACGATTGTAATATTATAAAGAATATATATAAAAATAGATTTGCGAGTTTACACACAGAGAAAGAGGTTTTTTCAGATTTAGTATTTCTATTTATTTGACTAAAATTTGTCTCGTGGAAACAACACACATTTGTACGAAATATTGTTTATTTGAGTAGACATTTTACCGTCTCATTCAATAAAACTCCATTATTTAACAGAAAGAACGCTATTATACGAAATAATATCTTTTATGATGAATTGGGAGTTCCATTATTATCCTAAACATGCACTGAAAAACCTATTTAGTTGAGTCAACTAAATTCTTGTTTGCCCATAGTTAAACAAGAATTTAGTTGATTCAACTAAATAGGTTTTTCAGTGCATGTTTAGGATAATAATGGAACTCCCAATTGGTATATCCCAGTCGGATAGCCTATTTTGGAGCAACTTTGAGTATTCTATTCGTAATCTATGCTGTACCTGTAAATAGAAAAGTTCGGGAAAATTTCTATGCGAGTACTCGCGTTAACCGGCGCACGCGAAATTAAATCGCGATACCATCCGACCCCATGATTGCGCCACCACGAATCGTAACGACGGAAAGAAGAATAGAAATGAAAAGCGAGAGAAAGAGAGAGAGAGAGAGAGAGGAAGGAAGGAAGAGACAAACACGGAAACTCCGGGATCGGCACGACGTCGGCGCTGCGCGAATAATCGCCATTATGACAGAGCGGGAAAGAGGGATCGAGATAAACCACGTCTCGGCCGCGCGTTTCCTTTTTTTTCCGCCGGGCTTGCAGAATCGACGGCACACACGCATACATACACAGCGCACGTCTCGTGCGTGCGTGCGTGCGTTGCGTTTACGCTGTCAGTAATTCAGTCCGCTCCTGGTTTACGTGTTTTACCCGTCTCCGAGGGAGACTACGCGACACTACGCTTTTTATGCTCGGTCAACAATGGAGAGATGCGAGCCGCAATCATCCGGTCGGTTCCCCGGAGGGACGTCGACGAAAGTGGGACGAACCCTTGGAAGTGTGCCGGTAAATAAAAGCGACGCGCTATCCGTCGCATAAGTTCCAAGTTCATCGCGACCAGATGAATCTTTCCGAGCGATTTAAGACGAAGGAGTGACTCGAGTGATATAATTTCAGACGACACGGTGAACACGATGATCTTTTTCAAAGGTGAAGTTTTGCGAAACGGCTGTGATTGATATTCAATTGGACGAGGAAAAAAGAGACAGTGAGAATCTCCGCATGGATTCGATAGTGCTATAAAATTAACGAAATCTTTTTCAACCTCAACCTGGGAATAGCACTTTATTTCTTTTTTTTATCTAAACGACCACCTCGGGTCATTTGGACCCCAATTAAAAACTGTTATTATTAACAAAGTATAGCATATTGTTGATTGATATATGATTTATTATTATTCAGGGACATTATAAATATAGATTTACTCGCTATTTTTTGAAAGAAACGAAGGAAAACCCCCAAAAATATTTAAGAATCGGAATAAGCACATCGTGTCTTATTATGACGGTACTTCTAATTAATGAAAATATCAATTTAAAAAATACCGTCTTATCGCTTGTTTCCGATGAAATAAGATATTTAAAGGTTCGTGAAGAATAATTATTAAAAAAGATTGAAAATATATTAAATAATATTCATTTTGTAAGAATGTAAAGTAAGGCTAAATCGCGGTCATACACACAGGCAGGCACACACACACACACATACACAGAGAGAGAGAGAGAGAGAATGAAGAAGGCGTCGATTTTATTTCTTCTATTTAAGTGTTTCTTTCCTTTCTCATCCCCCTCCCCAACCCCCTCTCAATTTCACCAACAAGTGCTCGCACTCACTGCTGCAGTAGATTACAGCGATAGAATGCAAGGCGTATTCGCGGGCGCGCGAAAACCTGCCGGGGATGAAGCAGATGCGATCCCGTGCGGGCGATCCGCCAGCTGCGTCCGTCGCGCTCGCGCCGGCCGTTGGATCATTCCCGACGCTAATTCCGCCCTCCGTATCGCGGCGCGTCGCTCGCCGCGCGCGCACTCTCTCTACCTCTCGATATCGCTCGATTCGTCCGATACGATTCGCGCCGGAATGAAATGAAAGCGAGCACAACGAGAACGTTCCGCGGCACGCGCTATGCTCGCCATGTCGAACGAAAAGAGGAGAGGAGGGGAATGAGGAAGAAGAAGAGGAGGAGGCGGGGAGTGTGGACACAGTTTCCTCCGCTCGCTCCTATTTTTCCATCGTACTTCCTCCCCCCCCTCCCCCTCACCTTTTTCTTTCTACCCCTGTTTCCTCATCATCGCGGTCTCCTCGCCCCCCCTTTATCCCCTTTTTCACCCTGCTTGCCGACAATTTTTTTCGCTATCCTTTCCTCCATCCTTGACGTTTCTCTGGACGCACTGAAATTTCTACCCCTCTCTTCCAGCATTTTCAGTAGGAAGGGGGGGAGGGAGGGAGGGAGGGAGAGAAAGAAAGAAAGAGAAAAGGTTGCGGCCTGCGACCGCTCTTTGTCTGTCTTTCTCTCTCTCTCTCTTTCTCTCCGACAGGATAGAAGTTTTCAGCGCGCGGGGCTCTCTAAATTATTCATGGAAACGCCAGATAAGGCGGACCGTTTTCCCTACGTGCGTATGGAAACGGCGATAAGAGTGACCCCGGCCGCCATTCTCCATCCCCGTAGAAAGTGTTCGCCCTCGTTCTTTGTTTCCTCACCGCTCTCTCCATCTTTCTGTTTCACGCTTCCTCCTTCTCTACCCCCGTCCTCTTCCACGTTACTCTTTTTGCTCTCACTCCGTTTCATTGAACTGATAACACTCCGATATCACGCTCTCCCTTCTACTTATCGCGCTGTCTCTTTATTTTTTTATTTCTCGCGGAAGTGAATTCAGCGTTCTCTCTTGTTTGGAATTCTTCTCGTTTTATCGGTTACGTTTGTCTCTTGCCGTCGGACGCGAGTCTGTTTCGTTGACAAAGTCGACGTCTCACAGTAGAGAGAAACGATCGGCGAGTGAAAAAAGAGAGCGCTCTCGATCCCCTTACCGTAAATTAGCCAACCCCCTTGCCGGAAATTTCACTTTACACCCGTCCCTGGATTCTTAGGTCTACGGTCTCAATATTAATTATTACGCGTCTTCTTTCGTCACTCGGATCATACGCTGAGAAAAATATCCGATCATGTCTGATCGGATAATCCAATTGAAAAATAACAAACGGATATATGCAAGAGGTCACTAATTTTCCGATTAAGTTTCATCGGATAAAAGCGTCCCATTACCTGATCGGATAATAAAAATAACAATCGGACGCGTCGTTTAATCGGTTTATCCGGATGGAAATTTTTCTCACCTATACCCCGATGCGACTGCATTTTTACGCTCTTTTCTCGCGACATATCGTCGCGACGTTTTGTCCTCGTCGCATCGCTCAAACGCGAGCGACGGTCGCGGAACCGTAATAAACTTTGTCTCGCTCGGCCCCCTTCGCCCGCGCTTCGCTCTCTCTCCTCCGACTCTCGTCCGGGTGAGAATTCACGCCGTGTATTTGTCTTCCTTTCCGACACGGTTTACCGCTTTCCTTCGCCGATTCGCGCTTCCGCGTTTCGCGAAGCGTTATCGCGGCCGTTGGGTTATTAATGCGAGCAACGCCTCGCACGTGTCCGTTAAAAGTCGTTTCTCCCAACATCACCTGATCCTGAAGGAGCTCTCGGCCACGACGAGAGATTGAGCGTGGGAAGGAAAGAGAGAGAGGGGGGATACAACAGTGAGAGAGGTATAGTGGCTTTCACTATTAAGTGATGAAGATGATGAATTTCGTAGAGGCTGATGAATTCGTTCGCAGGACTCGAGGGAAGAGAATTGAGAAGATAGTCTCCACGCGTGTAGGTGG
This sequence comes from Dinoponera quadriceps, assembly GCF_001313825.1. Classification (NCBI taxonomy): domain Eukaryota; kingdom Metazoa; phylum Arthropoda; class Insecta; order Hymenoptera; family Formicidae; genus Dinoponera; species Dinoponera quadriceps. The sequence continues at coordinate 1,408,621 of NW_014555716.1, forward strand.
TAGTAATGTTAACTTCAGACACTCAACTATCTCAGGTAGTTGCCTGAAACTTTCGGACATTACCCGAGCACTCCAGTATTCGGGTAATTTCTCAAATTATCCGAGTACTCGAGCTTGATGAACCATACAGAGGCAAAGAAACTATTACCACGTATATACCACTGAGAAAAAATGTTTCAGCATTTGTAATTACGATCGTATTAAGTGAAAGAATTATAGTCAGGAGGATTATTTTTTTGGTAAATGTTATTATAAATATCAAGAATAACAATAATAATACTAAGAAGATCGATAATAATATTAATATCAATAATAACCTTATATGCGTATTGCTGTATTATTATTTTTATGTTCAAACCATAAAAAGGTACAGGTGAGGCCGAAAATAACTATGGTTTCTCTCAGTGCAAATATCGAGACTTTCCAAGTCTTTCGAATATTACTCGAGCATCTTGAATGCTCGTATATTTCTCAAATTATCCAGATACTTGAGTTTGACAAATCATATAAATAAAAAATGTATCTAAAATTTGAATTTCAGAAGACGGGATCCTTCAACCACGGATCTCCGTTGTACAGAGAGGTAAAGCGGGGTCTACAATGAGAATTTAAGTTCTAAGCCTCCAGAAATTCACCAATCATCGATTATTATTCCCCCCACATTCGACTGTGATCGGTCAATTTCTTAAGTCTTACTCAGAGCTTAAAGCACCTATTGTCGACCGAAACTTAAGTAGGGTCTGCAATGAGAATTTAAGGCGTAGAACTCAAGAAATTGACCAATCACAGTCGAATTATAGAAGAAACATTAATCATGATCGGTCAGTTTCTTAAATCTTACATCTTAAATTGTCATTGCAGAGCCCGCTTTGCAAGGGAAATAATGGGCAAGGGAGCGGATTGCGATTTTCAGGATCCCGTCGTTTTCGTTACGCATCGATCTTCCGTGTGGAGCGGGTCGCACGCCGCGTGCCGAGAACACATTCACGCGCTCGTCATGCTAATTGGCGTAAATCGGCCGGTGACGGTGAGGCAGGTGCATAAATACGAACGTTCTGCCGGCGTGAAAGAGGCCGTGAAAGCGCGATCCGTAATCGAGGAAAAAATGAAAAAGCGCCTCGACGGGCGACAGGCGATTAATTATAAAAACAAGCCGAGCGCCTTTTTCCGTATCCGCGTTACGCTTCGCCAGACGTTATCGAGTTCTCCCTCCGTTATTAATGTGAAAACTGTCTCTGGCCCGTCTCGCTGCGGAGTTTCTCGCGTCTCCCACTCGCGCCTTCTCCTCTCGTCCTTCCCGCCCTCCTGTGTCTTCCGTACCGCGCGTCTCCGCACACGCTCGGTGTCTCGTGGGAAAGCCGGAAGCGCAGGAAAAATCGAGACAATCGCCGAGTAATTGCGGCGAGTCGACGCGGGTGCCGGTGCAGACAATGGTATCGCCGAGTCCGCGAAATGGGAGCCGAAAGGATCGCGTCGCACGAGACTAAACGGGACGGACGGACGGACGGATGGAGGGAAGGACCCGCTTCCGTATCGTCGTGCGTGGTATATCGGCTCGGCGAATCAAGCCCGGATTCACGAGGTCGCTTTGTCGTCGGACACGCGTCCATTCCACGTCCGAGGAACGTCGCTCGACGAGATCGTGCGACGGCAACGGCGGGATTCTCATATCAGGGCCACCCATAAATAAGCTCGCTTTTTGATACTGATACGAAATTTTGTTTTATTTAACATCCAGTTCTTTCATTATTACACGATAAGCGCGCTAAGTGTCAATAAATTTCATTTGGTAGGTAGGTTATGTAATAATAAATCACGCCCACGGACAAGGTGGCAATTCAGGTCTATTCAATCTGAAAGAAAAGCGACATTATCTATGGGTATTCCTAATATTTTCTTTTTTCGTTACCACCCGTGAGTCGAAATTTCGGCTCTATGTTGAACTTTTAATTCTACAATGCAGCAAGAATGAAGGAGTTTGATTCCAGTGATGTAATTTACTCCTACTTCGACCATGTTGATGGTCTTGAATTCCCGTTTCCGCTGTCTTTAACGACAAAATAGCTGGTTTTGAATAATCATGTGAATTTGAAAATTGAAATATCGAGAGCATTAAAATATTAAATCTAGAATTACAAGTTCAGAAAAGAAGTTAACAAGTTTAATATCATTGAAGTAGATTTTTAGCAGTCTATAGGCCGTCTAAATAGACGCAAACTTTTCGCAGGAATGTTAAAGTAACGATCAAAATTTCGACACGAGCTCACTCTCGTTCTCTCGCTACTTTCTTCGTCAATGTTCCTACAGAAAGAGCGGCATCAATGTTATTGATGCATCGTGTGATAAGGTAAAGGATAAACATCTAAATAGCCGGATGTCTAACAATGGAGGCCCGGAATTGCTTAATTTTTACAGCAATTTATATTTAATGACTTCATTATATTATCAACTGGAAGCTAAAGTTTTAAAGTATATAAAGTATATAAAGTATAAAGTATATAAAGTATATAAAATATATAAAGTATAAACTATAAGAATGTTACATAAAATGTATAAAAATGATTAACGTGTAAAATAGTGGAAAGTTCGTAAATTATTTTAAGAATAATCAACATTTTAACGTGCACAAATGAATCCCGATACCCGAGATAATCCAAAGCATTTGTCTTGATTACTAAATTTTCCCAACCCATTACCCGGTCATAATTATCAGAAAAATAAAATTGTTTGTCTATTTACAGCTGTTCTATGATATTAATTATGATCATTTATGTATAAATTACATATTTATTACAAAGCAACTTTAGTATCATTTTCTAATTAGCTGGCAGCTGATTGGGAAATTTTCAAATCCGGTAGCTTTTAGCGCGTAATGACATGAGGTTACGTTGGCTTTTGTTATAACGCATAATTATACACATGATTTGATGTACAAACGACCGAATTAATGAGTAAATATTATAATAGAAATCGAAATAGAAACACATTGGATGTTAATATGTTGGCTGCCACGGTGTCACCAGTGACTCGCGTTATATCGTATCGTATTGTCATGTCTCACTGATTTACGTAAATCGTAACCAACTGCGTAATAACAAATTCATGCAAATAGTAGCGGAGGTTAGGTTAAAGATAGCCATCTTTAATGAAGACACTACCGGATATGCGTTGATCATTATTTGGCAAATTTTTTTGTTTCCGGATGTCTTTAGGAGGTTCTAATTCTTTTATTTTAGGACGTCTTTAGGAGGCCCCAACTTTTTTATTTCGGGACATCTTTAGAAGGTTCTAATTTTTTTTTTGTTTTGGTTAGGTCTCTAAATGTCCAAATGAAAGATGCATATTGGTTTCCGATAGGTAAAAAAAAATCCACCGCGACGTGAGCTTCATTTTCTGACCGCTCGGGTATGAAATGACCCCAGGTGACTGTTCCCGGGTTAAAGATGGCGGCGGGCTTATCCGGACTTCGCTCCAAGTACGGCTCCTAGCAGTCTAGTTACATTACGTACACTGAAAAAAGGATTTAGTAATAACTACTAAAATTTGATGAATATTTGTCGGTCAAATATTTGATTATTGCAATCAAAATACAAAAATCAAATATACGGAATACAATATACAGTACCGTATATATTATACAATATTGTATAATATATATAGTATATGGAACTAAATCATTTGGTTGCAGTAATCGAATGTTTGCTCGGCAAATATTCACCAAATTTTACCATCTATTACCCAAATCTTTCAGTGTAGAATAATCTACGGAGCCGCGAACGGAGAACGACGTCCTCCGGCCTCCGTAAATCATCCCGGATCGTTCTTGGGCGCGCGGGCGCCCGGAAAAAAGGGACGCGTTCGAAAATGTCATCGTTCCTGGCTCAATTTAAATAACGATGTCCACCAGTGCCGCCGTCGTCGCCGCGTTATACAGCTCAGCCGTCGTCAGTCGTCGCGCCTGCCGATATGCGGTATTATGCATGCGCGACGAGCGCGCCGCGCCATTATGCCGCGAGTCCTTCTAATGTCGCATAAATGTGCCGGCGGAAGGCCTGCGATCCTTAATATCGCAGGGACACTCCCTCTCCCCGGCCTCACCGGCGTGCATCTTACTACTCGCGCGCGCACGCCACGTGGACCGAAACTTTCGCTAACTCTCCCCCCCCCCTCTCGCCCTTCCACGGTCTACACCGACCGCCGGATGAAAATTCACGTCGAACGCCTCGCCGTGAAGAAATTACACCCGCGATTACATTCGATCCCTTCCTACTCGTGAGAGGGAGAGAGAGGGAGAGGGGAGGGCGGAGAGCCGGTGATTTAACGGCGGCGTGTCACGCAATTAGTAGCGCCGAAATGTCATTGCTCGATATAATATTAAATAATTCGATAATTACTCGAATTTCGAATTAAAAAAATGAAATTCCTTAATAATTGGATAGAAAAGCATTTTGCTCGTTGATTCGTTGATTTCGTCGATTGCGCGAATCGGCGAAAAATGGATAAAAATAACATTTCGCGAAATAATAACGTACGGATGTTTCATTGGCCCTTCGTGTCCCGTTAAATCTGAAAGCCTCCCTTTCTTTTTATTTGTCATTCGAATTTTGCGCTTCATTTACCACCTCCGTTGTTTTTAGCAAATAATTGAATGTTCCGGTGACAGCAAAACGGTGACGCGAATTTTTACAATCGTGTGAGAATGAAATATCTTTTTATTTGCTTTGATCGCGCACCGAGGACTTCCTCGTGTCACCTTTCGCGCGAAGGTCGACACAAGGAAGCTGTCGGCAATTATATCTCAAATCGAAATTAAAATTGTTCGGTAATTAACCCAAAGCATTCCGTCATTTATTTATTTCGCCGTTTCCATTAATAATATAAGTAAAAACTAATATTTTGCGCAGTTATAATCAAAATTATAACCAAGTGAGGACTTTTATCGGTCCTTGATCTCCGATTAGATCGTAAATTCCGAGAGCATTCAAACTTCATATTATTTATTACACTTTTATTTATTTATATTTGCGACCTTTATTAAATGACTGAAAAAATTCCGATGAAAGCCTGACGACCTGAATCTTTTCAATCGGTGATCAAATCGAAAGGGACATCGTTGTCGTGATCTTCGCGGCGAAGACGCTTCCGGTCGTTGATGACACAAGAGAGAGAGGGAGAGAGAGAGAACCGTCGTCGTCGGAAAGATCGACGAGCAAATTGGTCAAAGAATCAGTCATCAGAATTAAGGTTGGGCCTTCGCCGAGTGCTGAGACATCACTCTCGACACGTTCTCGTCCGTAAGTAAGAAGTTTTCGGGCGCGTAATTAACTACCAGCAAGTAGTTAGAGGTGCTGACGAAACCACTTGCGAACCCATGGAACATTAGAGTCAACTTGCTCGGGAACTTTATCCCCCCTCTCGTTGTCTGTGCGCGCGCCAACTTACCGGCTCGATAATACTTTTCGATCCGCACGCGCGAGCGCGCACGCGTTCCCGGATCCGCTTCGCGCGAATTAGTGCGAATTGTCGGGCTGAATTCAACGCAGCTGAAATTCCGGCCGTGCCGGAAGTGCCCCCCGAGTAGTCGACAAGATATCGGTCTTATCTCGCATGTTGTTCGTATCGGACATCTTTATTATATCAGGCTAACAGATTAACGAGATTCCCGTTTCCGCGAGTTTCGAAGGGACCTCGCTAAGAATCTTTGGTGCGTTTGCACCGTTGTATATATTTTGAAAAAAAAAAAACTCAGTCCCCGTGACCGAACGGGAGTGACCGGGATGAAAAACCGGTGGCAGGAGACTGAAACACGATGACGAGAAGTGATATCTCTGTTTTGCCGCGCGGAGAAAAATAATTTAGAGGGACGGTATATGGTATTTCATGTGGGGTAGCAAATTTCCTGTTAAAATTAACACATTTTACATGTCCCGGTAAATGGAGTACCGAGAGTACTTGTATTAATTCAACGAAAGGTAAATGTGTTAAAATCCGACACAAATATTATGTCAAAAATTAACACAAAGAATATGCGTAATATTGATACTATTTGGGGGCAAATTGTACATTGAATTAACATATTTATAATGTCAAATTTAACGAATATTTTACACTGAAAAGAAATGTCACTTACCATTTCTTCTTCGTCACACTTTTTAAAATGTCGTCAATGATTTTGCCTGGAATATTTCTAATTGTGCTATTTATTCAATCAATAATCAGGTTATATTTACTCATACATTGATTCAATCATAAATCAAGTTATCACCCATACCATCTAGCAAACATTAAGCAATACGATAAGTTCATACGAATGTGCGTTAATTTCTCCACAAAACTACCTTAAAAGTCAATTCGTAAAATATCGGACGGCACGTGAGAAATGCTCCGTACATTTATTTACTTGCCACGGCAGCGTAAAATCTGCCGTCCCTCGGAATTATTTATCCCCGTGTGCTACCGAGAACAGAAGAAGAGAACATTCGTGTGAACATTCAGCTGCATTAAAACCCGAACGAGTTAACCGGGAGCGATTGATCGAGCAGAAACAGATCCCGCAGGAATTTTCCCATTCCCACAACCGGGGTTTCCGTCCGGTCCCCAGGCGGTGGAAAATTCAGTCACCCCTACGGAATTGTTTCTCTCATGTAACGTCGATCATGAAGATCGGGGTCGTCGCGAATTGCGAGCGGATCATCGCGAATAGATGCGTCGCTCAACGTGGGATCGTTATTTCGGCCGGAAGAGAGCGACATTACGGTATCGCGACTCGAGCGATCGTTCGATTATTCAATACGGTGGAATTTATTACGGCCTTCGGTCTCCGCGAGTATAATCTAGCAAACTGAGGTCTTCCGGAGTTAAAATTCCCACCGACGACGGGGATCAGCGCGAAATTAAATGAAAAGCGAAAATATATTTCCAGCCGCTCTCGTAAAATCGATCCGCCAAATCTCGTCCGGCATTTTCGGGGACGGCCAATCTTATACGTACATCGATCGCATTGTGATTCATCGTAAGTGCGCAATCGTCGAAATGGAATCGCGCAAGAACGACCATCGTCGTCGGCCCTTCTCTCCTTCCCTCCCTTCCTCTGCCGGGCGACAAGGACGAAAACGATAAGACGAATAGATATCCGTCGTAGGAGGCCGGTCATCGTCATTCGTATTCGTCGAATGGAAATTCGGTCTCCGTCGCCTTCTCTCTCTCTCTCTCTCTCTCTCGTTAGAGAGACTGTAGACTGAAACAGATGGCGAGGGAAAAAGCTGCGGAGGATGAGGAGGGGGAGGAGGGATGATCCTCACGCGGAAACCGAGGAACCCGTCGTAATTCGTCCGCCGGCACACAATGCCCGAGACTCGTCTAATTGGTATCCAATTAACCGAGATTGCTGCGGCCGAGACTGAGAACCTTATCGTGACTCGAATGTCTCGGGAGCAGATTTTGCTGATTGCGGGAGGGGAGAGGCCGGAGAAGGAGGAGAAAGGGGGGGAGGGCCATTGTTCAACGGTAGACGCCGTTATACTTTATCAAACGCCCGGTCACATGCATATTGATATCGTTGCCGTGTTAATTCATGCGACCGGTGCCGATTCTCCGGGTTACCAATTGTGTAAACGACGCGCAACTGTGAACAACCGGTCGAGTCGAATGATCATTAACGAATGAACGAAGTGGGTGGATGTTTAATGTACGGATAACGAGACTCCCGCGTCGTTTGAACGAGTTAAATCGGCTCCGTCTCGAAGTTCACTACGCACGTTGCCGGAAGATTTCAATCGGCGTATTTTGCGCGTGATACAATGGAAGTACAAGGTGTCGCGTAAGTCGAGATCAATCGCTCAGGAGGTGGCGGGGGGCCCACAAATAAGGAAGAAAGTTGATATAAACGTACGTCCAGAAATGCGTTATTTTCGAGTTATCGCCATTTTTACTTTTGTAACTTGAAATTGCTGTATTTTGAGTTTTTTCTCGAAATTGTAAGCTCGTTAAAATCACTAAAAACGAAGAAAACGTTACTGGGACGACGTATATCTCGTTGTGATGCGAGGGGTGAAATTTTCCAAAGTGATCGTTTCCTAGATCATTTTCTAGAGTGAATCCTTCGCTCGTTTCGCATGAGCTATCGCTCCGAGGAATTCGAAGGGAGTATCGGAGAGAGCGAAATATCTATAAATTTCATTGCGATGCGTTTCTCACGAACTGTTCTGAGCGGCACCGAGGAGAACTTGAAGATCGGTATCGCGCGATGGTCCGAGTCCCATCGGCGAGCTATCGGGGTATCGACGGGGCGAGCCTGCGAAAATTTATGAACCGCTCCGGCACGACAGCACGCCACGCGCTCGCGCGCGCTACGCCTCCTTACGCGTTCCATTTCGATGATTGCATTCTGAAAACGTATCGACGCCTATACATCACGTCTGTCCCAACGGCGCGGCTCGACCTTCGCCGTTTTCCGCCCCCACGATCGCATCGCTCCCATTTGCATTCGCACGCGCGCGCAACGAGTCGGGCAAGAAATCCGTTGGGATTCCGATCGTCGATTTAATTCCAACCTAATCATACCTGCGCCTCCTCCCTCTCCCACCCATCGTCTCTGCAATGCCTTCTTCTATTCGCTTCCCTCGCCCTCTCCCCTCTGTTCTAACTCTCGCGTCACAGTGGGACATACGTTGTGCCACACCGACATTTTCTTCGTTTTTAGTAATTTCAACTGACTTCCAGGCAGTCGTAGTAGACTATATTACTACTATACAGTCTCAGAAGCGTAAGGAAGTAAAAATAAACACCATATAGTTTAAACGCTTAATCGTTAACTTGCTAGAAACAAATGGAAATTAAAAACAGACATTTTTTTCAGAAAACTTCACTTGTAAACAAACTATTAGGGATCGACACATCATAATGTTGTCAGTTTATTAAGGATATTTTGCGGTGTTTTATAAATTTTTTACAGAATTTTTCGTAGACTGAATTTTTTACAAGAAATTATTGAAATACTGGTAATATCTTTATTTCGATTCTTTTTGGTTAATTTACTACCCAGGGTGAGTCAATTAAAGTGTTACAAATTTATATCTCGGAGACGAAGCATTTTAGAGGAAAATGTTTCGTACAAAAGTTTTATGATTTCGAGGAGGGGTATGAGATGGTGTGATTGGTTTGACCTTGGACAGTCAGTTGAAGACCACACGAAGATCACCTTCAATTTCTTAAATACACATTCCTACTTTTCATTGCATATTCTTGTAGCTTACTTCTAGAGCTTTTCAAAATATTATAATGAAGTATTTTTTCATTGAATATTTTTTGAATTATAATGCTTGAAAGTTACAGTACTGCAGGCATTAGCATTACTTAAAATGTACTATGTAGAAGTTGCCCAGTCGGATTTAACCTCTTTTATGTTACATATATGTGTGTGTGTGAGCAAAAGCAAAGTGAAAAAATATTTATTCAAGACGTTCAATGATAACCCTCTACTGCAGTACACTTTAAAATTCTTTTACGAAAACACTCTCGGATGTGGACAAACACGTTAAACGTCTCTTCAGAAACATTCATTTTGAAAAAATAAAAAAAATATTAACAAAATTAAATGAAATTCAACGATAACAATAACGCACCGGAGCGGTATGCGTCGACGGCCGGTTTGAGAGTAAGCGTGCAAATGATAGCGCGGTGACCGTGACCTTGACAACGACTGTGAGTGCTGCGCCACAAAAACATTTCTTCCTCTTTATTGTGGGCTTTACAAAAGATCGAATGATGTCAACTGCATCCACAACAGCTGAAGATATGAAAGACAGAATTCGTCGAGCCTGCATTGAAGTGACGTCAGAAATGTCATCCAGCGTCCGAGGAAAGAGAGATAAGATAACCTTAAGGTTTAAAGTTTATCGATTTTTCCTCAATTTCGTAGAAATAATTGTCATCTCTTTCTGAGAAGATTCTAAATAAAGCCTTTCTTATCGTCTACATAAACTGAAAATTTTATAAATTAGAATTTTAATTAAAAATTTTTGAGAACGTGACAATTTCGTCAATTTTTTATGGATAAAGTACCAAAAAATAATTTTCACATATTTTTTAAATTAGTTTGTTATTATATATTTATACAACACTACAATATGAATAAAATAAAATACAAATTAAGTATTATTTATGAACAAAAAATATGATTTGTAACAATGTAACTTGAACAAAATAAAATCTGGACAAAAACAAAAATAAAATCGATTATTTATAATTATATAATTTTGAAAATAAAATGTACGAATGCGTGTCATTTTACTCATACATAATATTCATGATACCATTTTACTCTATAGTCAATATATTTGATTATTTAATTAAAAATCAACATTGCAATATAAGAAATGAAGAATAATAATACGCTATGATATATGTTTTAGATATACTCTACAGCAATTTTTTTGAAAAAGTGAAAATATTTACTATAATTGTGTAATTATCTCTTTATGAAAGTGGAAATATAAAATTATATATATGGATCTGTCCAAAATACTTTTCTTATTATATTATTTACTGTCGTTGACAGATTGAAGTCAAGTTACAACAAACTATTTATTATTATTAAAAGCCTGTGATGAATTGCAATGAATGAGCACCAACTCGTCAGTTGTTATTAGCTTAGAAAGATTAATAAATTGTCATCTTACTTCGCCATTTTACACTCCTTCTCTCTACACAATATAAAACAGGTTTAAATTAATCGACGAAGAAGGTAATATCTAAAGTGATTGACTCGATGATCCGAAAAGTTCGGATTCGAATCAATCAGTGCCTAAACGTGTTTCTCAAATATTAAATAACATAAAATCAAGTAAATCTCAGAAAATCAGCATCTATTTTAAAGATATATATATCTACCTTAAAGATAAAATATCTTAAAGGTAATTCTTGTTAGAAACAAGCGAAACATTTTCTTCGGAAATGTGAATATGATTTTAGCACGATTAAACTAATATTTCTCATTGTGGCGTCTAAATTTCAGCTAAATTTAGTTGCGGTAATAACATTAGTCCCAGTTTTAAATCTTAGCTACCATAGCTGTATTTTAGCTCGGAGGGCTAATTCCTTCTCCGTGTGAGCGGAGGAACGCGACGCGATCGCGAGGGGCAATCCCGACTAGCGCGCATTCTTTCCGTTTGACCGCATTGCGACTGGTGCACGGCGACGATTGCGCCTCGTAGTCGATGCAAATTGGTCGCTTCCTAGGCGCACGTCGCCGCTACGGTAACGGTACGCAGGCTAATTGCGGCCTCCGCGCGAGAGCGTGCCCCGGGCGCGAAGAGAGAGAGAGAGAGACTTCCACGGATTCGTCGGGAATCGTCGGGAAATGTAAAACGCTTCGGAATCGTTGTCAGCGAAAAAATGAGAAGAGAAGTAACAGTTATCCTGCTGAAATTAGAATCGGAATTTTCTCTCTTGCTTTTCCGCGATAACGTTCGCCCAGAGGCAGTAGAGATGAAAATTAATGTTGCGACAAATACATTATAGGCTCTGAGTTGTGAAAAATAACTAAATGAATAAGAGAGAGAAAGAGGGGCGAGAGGACAGAGAGAGAGAGAGAGAGAGGGATTATAAGAGGCAAGTTGCAAGTCCTTAGGTGGATGATTTTAATTAACTGCACTGAGAGAAGAAATATCTAAGAAATAAACAGTATTTATATACTCGATAGGTGTACTGAGAAAAAGATTTCTTGAAATTTAACGAATTTCATTGCATCCAAACAAATTTCATCATTAGCGTATTCCGAAGAAACTAATGTTCCGATTAATAAATACGATTGTTGAATTTTTCACCGAATATGTATCTTTATCTTGAATAAAAAATTTGTTTGAAACGAAGGATAATTTCTTTATAAAGAAATTATTTGTTTCGTCTTATATATTTATTGTAACCGAATAATATTTTATTTGGTTAAAGGATATTATTTCAAATAATGGCGTTCTTTCTGTTAAATAATAGAGTTTTCTTGAGTGAGACGATACAATTTTTACTCAAACAAATAATATTTCGTATATGTTGTTTGAGACAAATTTTTGGCAAATAAATAAAAATACAAAGTCTAAAAAAACCTTTTTCTCTGTACACAAAGTCGAAAATCATATATGTGGTAATAATGGTCAGGCATATACGAAGCGTACGTTGTAAGTCCGGGAATGCATTATCACAGTGTCGGACACTATTACCCTCCCATGGGTGATTTAAACCATCCAACTAAGATCCTATGATTTGACCTACTCTCATAGATTTTCTTTATTTCATTCAATACAAGATGAGGCAATAACTATGTATATTATCATAAAAAATATTAAATGAGAAAAACATTTTTGATATTTGTAACTATAATTGCGTAACTGAAAGAATTATAGTCAGGAGAACCATTTTTTATTAAGTGTTACAATAATGCTTGTGATAACAACACTTTATATGCATATCACTGCATGTTACTGCTAATATTTCGGATTAAAACCAGAAAATAACACAGTTGAGGCCGAAAATGATTATAATTTTAGTGGGATTTCTCTTAATGTGTCTTCGAAAAATAAATATATTTTATTAACGACCATTGGTATCAAATCATACAATTTCTATTAGATACATTTTTTTCACCCTTTTATATCTCAAAGATATTCACACCGAAAGAAAAATATCGTTATTTTAGGAGACAATCCTTTTTTCATTTTAACCACAAAAATAGTCGAGAATACTATTTTTCCAGTAAATGTTACTGTAGCATTAAAGTAAAAAAAGGACATTGTTGTCTCCGAAAAATAACTATATTTTTCTCTCGGTGCAAAATGGTGACAGTTATTGCCTCACCGTGTATATCATGTTGATTCAATAGTCTTTGCTGATAAGCACCGAACAGCTATCAATGTGATTGCATTTTTTATACCTGCGTATAGGTGTTTAGTTATAGATGTATAATTTTATAGGTTTTGCGTTTTTCATGTAGATGGGGACATACTGGCAAGTGAATCGTGCACTCTACACTTCTGAATCAACTTAATATTCATAGTGTACCTTACAGCGTTTTCTCCAGAGCGACAATTTAGAATCTCCCTCTCTCTCTCTCTCCCTCTCTCGCCACCGTGTCAACTTGGATCTCGCTCATGCCAGATTTTCCACGCTCTCGAGCGTGTGACGCGACAGATAAGAGAACGATCATTCTCCGTCGCTGCTTAGGAAGTTCCCTCTTACCGCGAGATAATGTCCATAATTGCCCTCGCACACACCACGCCCTCCCACCTTCCCCCCTC